>NW_007579345.1:71382-118261 GCF_000690725.1 Stegastes partitus | reverse complement strand
TAAAACTGCAGCATGTTTAACGTCTCCTGTTCAGGGTTTCATCGCGATGCAGGAGAAAGTTTTCAAACGCCACAGACAGAAACACGAAAACGACTCACCGAGATTTCCCGATGCGCCATGAGGATGGCAAAGTTGGTGAGGTGGCTGCACGAGCAGGTGGTGTGCGTTTTATTGGAGTCCAGGAGCTTGCAGCCTTGGGTGGACCAGTAGCCCATCATGCTCCTCTCAGAGTAATTCCAGAAGGAGCAATTGGAGTTGAAGTAGTGCTCCATCTGCAGATAACAAGAGATATGGTTAAGTGTCCAAATAATTGACTTCCTGAAATTGAAGCACATGTAGAACACAGAGGCCATTTACCCCCTACTCATACAAAGTATTTCTGCGCGCTGATATGGATGAGGATTTTTCACTTCACAGCTCTCGCGAAGCAATTCATATGTTGTATCTCATTTGGCACATGCTTGCCAAATCAAGCGAAGCATGGCGGGCTATATGAGGCCTTAATAACAGAGAAGCATAATTGTTTGACGGCATGTCTTTGGAATTGCACAATTTCTCTGATAAAGGATGGAGTCGCGCGCGGCCCTCTGGGAACTCCAGTGACAACTTTAAAAGACGAAAGATAATTGGCGCTCCAGTAATTTCATCCTAGATTGTGGGGCTAATCTAGGAGTTAATTTCCCCCACTATAAAAGAAAATGGGCATCATTTATATCCCAATGTTGATTAAAGAATTAGTTTTCATTAAGAATTCACTTAGGTTCTAAAGACTCCTTTAATTTGATGTTCAATGACTTAAATAAACTGCCGACTGACCCAGCCAGACATTTACAATTCAAATTGCGGATCTCTCGTCTGCTCCGGACGCTCCCTCCTGGAGTTTTTTTTAAAAATATGACCTCTCCACTCACGTCGATGTGCTCCAGGGTGAAAATCACCGGGTCGTTGATGAACACGCGGCTGGACTCCTTGTTGATAGAGGCGGCGATGATGTCCGAGTTGACGGCCACCGACACGTTGCGGCTGTAGGCCTCGTTCGCCATCTTGATGGTGGCGTTCTCCGTGCTGAGGAACTGGCTCAGGTTCTTGTAGAGAACAAAGACCAGCTTGGCGACGCCTGGAGAGTTAAAAAGACGCAGAGGAACTTTTAAAAACTTTCCAGAATAACTGATGAAGGAAAAAAAGAAAAAGCTGCTGCGACAAAATATTCAGACGAAGACAAGATGGAAAATATTTAACAGCCAAATTCATTTCAGTGTGATTGAATTTCAATTATTCAACAAACTACCTGCACGGATGAAAAGTGAGAAACAAGCTGTTCAAGCGGCTTCGTGTTTTTGGGTTGAAATCACAGCTGTTGGAGTTTTTGAGATTATTCCAATAAAATCAAACAAATCTGAAACAAAAAAAGAACCTGACCTCCTCAGAATCAGCTCATTGTTTATCTACAGCAGCTTTAGTAGATTTAATGAAGTCTTGTAAAGTTTTATAGACACATTTTAGGAGGAAGGACACATCTGAGTTCTGGTAGAAACTGACACCAGATCAGATCCAGGTGTCACAGTCTGAACACTGGATCTGGTTTCTGTTCATTTTTTTCTACTACAAACTTTGAGCATCAGTTTTGTGGTAATTTTAGACAACTTTCATGTAATTTTGAAGAATTTTGAATATTTTTCAAGTGATTCTGGACAATTTTCTGTCTTTATGAACAATTTCTGACTAATTTTGAACACATTTTGAGAAATCTGAGACAATTCTTGTATAAGTTTCAACAATTTTCAGGTAATTTGAGCACTTTTTCATAGAAAACACACTTCAGCAAACTTTAAAAAGTGCATTCTGGGTAAACCTTCAAGGCTCATGTCAGCATGTGTGATGGGAACAAGTTAAAGCAAACATAACTTCTCATTGGTGCTCATTTCTACCAACATTTTGACCTTCTAGCTATGGTTCCTTCTCATGTTTCTATCTTAAAATGCTGGAAAAAATAATGTAAATTAAACACCCTTGTGTGCTTAAACAGTCTTTAAATTCGAAAACATTCATAGAATGAAGGTAAAACTCTGCATAGCTTCATTAAATATATCAATAAGTTACAGCACATAAAGAAATCTACTAATTCTGAGGAGGCACTGATTGATTTTTCAAGGACCCATCTAGCAGCGTCTCTCACGTTTGAATAATCACTTTGTTTGTCTTTAAACTTCCACAATTACCAAGTTTCTCAACAGTTTCTGAGCTCACCGTTCCGGCTGTTGAGCTTGACGGTGTTGGCCGACAGCTGGATGGAGATGCCTCCTTTGCTGGATTGCGGAAACTTGAAATCCTGGACCTGACCGTCGGTGCTGAGGACGTACACATCCAGGACTGCAGGAGGGGGTGGAGGAGGGGAAAGGATGAAACAGAAAGAGAATATCGGCTATCACACGCTGTTTGACTCGCAAAAGTGGGAGAATAAGGACGGCAGGGCTTTGTTCCTCACATTCCTCCACAGCGAGTCGACCAAAGGACGCACGGACGTCTCATGTGAACAGTAAATCTCAGTGACAGTGAGCTACAAAGTGATTGTTTGGTCCCGCTGAGACTCGGACTAATATGAATAAAACAGCAGCGAGAACAAAAAGCTTCCCCCCGATCGGGTCTATCGGCTGGAGGAGGAGGAGGAGGATAAACAAGCACGTTTTTCTGACTCCACAGCAGGCTAATGTTCACATTAATGTATAGAGTTACGGGGTCTAGACGCGCACATTTGTAAAGTAAGCGCGCGCAATCAGAGAATCCAGTCTATTTAATTGTCTGATATTCATCACTTTGTCAGTAAGCGACTCGTTAAACCTAATATGCGTTGTTTTTTCGGTTCCCTGGAGGTTTAAACGCTTATTATGAAAACAAAGTCCTCTCTTTTTTTTTTGCTTTGTTTTTTACGAGGCGGCCTCGTTCTGCTCTCTCAATGAACTGAGAGTAATCAAATTAACGGAGCTCGCATCAGTCATGAGCGCCTGTCATTCGCTTTGGCTTTGCTTACTTTTTTTAAATATATTTTTTTTGGCTTTATTTAGTGCAGTAGAGGGAGGAGAAGAATGGGGACAGACCTGCAGCAAAGGGTCGTGAGCGGGATTCGAACTCACGACCGCTGCATCGGGGAACTACAGCCCCTTTTCATGGGCCGCCCGCTCTACCAGGTGAGCTATAGGGGGGGCCCTGGCTTTGCTTACTTATGTTATCCGCGGGAACCTTGACGATGGCCGGCTCCATGAGGTTGTCGGCGAGGACGAAGGCTCCCTCCTCCAGCGTGTCCAGCAGCATGGTGGCCGCGTGGGTTTGCTCCGTGCTGTTCATGTCCTGCCACGACTTCAGGGCCTCCGGTCGCAGGAGGTTATCGACCGTGTCCACGATGGCCTGCAGCAACAAAAAAAACACAAACACACAAACAGACACTTGAGTAGATGTGGAAAGGGTGCGTTTGTGCGCAGGGATGAGCAGCGACATGCAGACACTGAGATGAACCAATGCAATGCTGCGCTGAAGCATCACATCTGCAGGAATTTAAAAAAATGAACATGAGGGGGGAAAAAAAACAAAAAGTGCTTTTTGAGGAAGAGGACGTTTTCTAAAAAAGCCCTATTGACCGGCTGAGGAGGAACTGCTGAGGGGGAAGAGATGAACAGCAGCAGCATCATTGATGGTGAGGATTCAGTTTCTGTTTTTTCAAGGACGCCGCATCAAGGCAGACACTCGGGGTCGCCGAGTATCGAGCCCATCAGGTCGGTCCGATAACAGGATATTAAGAGATGGCCTGATGAAAGTCAAACCACCAGAAAGCTGGCATCGCAATTAAAACTCTCTAATTGCAAAGTTCATCGTGGAAACTTTTCCCTTAACTTTTGACACTCCACTGTACAGGAACTCATTACGTCACCCTGCAGAAGGCACTAAAAGAGATGTGTGTGTGTTAAAACTGTTCACTCCTTTTTTTTTTTGTCACCTAAAAGCTAAAAGGAAAGACAAGAGGACAAATTGGGGCGACGGATCCAGACAATGCAGGGTTTTCTTCGGGAAATAATCCAATCAATGCGTCTAATCAGGTAATCAATGCTGGCGACGGCTGGCGGAAAGGGAGGAGGAGGAGGAGGAGGAGGGCGGCGGCGTTGCGTCAAGTATGGCTGCTGTCAGATACTGCTGACTCAGCCATCTCCGTCCCCTCATGCTGTCATTAGGGGGAATAAATGTTGTAATTCGCGTCGATGCAGCCGCTCTAACGCCGTGGAAGAGCTCCATCCTGCAGGTTGTGACAGTAAAAGTGAAGATGATGTGGGGCTAAAAACAACCACACACGTGTACTGTTTGGGTTTTTTTTTCTGCTTTTTCTTTATGAGCGCACGGCCATTGACTGACTAATAAGCTTGATCCGTTTTAATACCCTCCCGCAGGAGAGATGCGGATTGAAGGAGGTGACTTTGGTGGCAGGTGGAGGACACAGAATAGATGTAACGACCAAAATAGTTTGATAGCATTGGAGTAAAAAAAGGGGGGAAAAAAAATATATATATAGTTTGACCTGTAGTAACCCTATTAACCAGATCGAGCTCCACATCTTCACCTTTAATTTATGAAACAAATGACCTAAAACCTGTGTCCTTGTGGAACAAAAGAGCCACCGTTTCTCTACTTTGCATGCAGTGAAAGGTCAGGTCCTTGAAGAGAGAGAGAAAAAAAAAGGTTTTTTATAAATCACAAGTGTATTCAGGAGTGTCGGATATTTAATTGAGCTCTCACCCCAAAAAAAAAAGCAGAAAAAAAAATCGCAACAAAGCAGAAAATCCTCCATCAAATGAATAATGAGAGGGATGTAAGAATAGGATGTTTGCTCGGGTTGTGGTGTTATGCATCCAGGCGTGCAATCTCGGGTAAACACAATAAACACACAATAGGGAAGAGAAACAGAACGAATAACAGAATACACCATAGCTGTCAATGCATAGAAGGGAAGGAGGAGGAGGAGGAGGAGGAGGGGAAAACACAGAAACACATCCACGAGAAAAAAAAAGAAGAAGAAGAAGGCACCCCAGTAATTGCAGATGACTTCTGTTTGACTTAGAAAAGCACTTTGAGTACGACTGTGGCTGCGTGTAAAGCAATTACTCACAAAAAAAAAAGCAGGAAGCATGGGGGAGGAGGAGGAGGAAGGGGAGAACATGACAGTGCAGAGGATGCATGCTGCTGAACTCGGGGGGCAGATACAAGTAGTGCAGGAACGGGAGGGGCAGCAGCGAGCTTCAGTACCTTCATGTATGCCCTGCATGTCCTCTCTCGCTTTTGAAGCTTTTTTTTTTTTTTTTTTTTTTTTTTCAAATTAAGAAAAGGAAAAAAACAGAACAGATAAAAGTTGTCATTCTTTTCCATGATGCACAGCAGCGCCGTGTTCAACCTGCGCAAATCCAAGAATAAAGTCATGACACACTACTTTTTTTTTTTTCCACCCCCACACACACACACACACACCTGGCTGACGCATCACAGAGGTATTATGGCCATTACAATAAATCTATAAATGCATGAATATAGATGCACCGTGAATCTTTTTAAGTTCATCCGGCTTAAGTCCCTCCGCTGCCTTAAAAATGTGAATTAACTGCGCTTGGCTTGATTAATTTGTCGACTCGTGAGCTGTTAAAAAACTAGCCGAGCCGAATCGCCCTCAACTTGAGAAAATAAGTTGAGTCACGTAGACGGGCGGCGGCGGCTACAGACGGACTTTCTTTTTCTTTCAGGAGTTCAAGGAGTTTCTTTATCATTTAACTTTGGGAACCTGCAGCTTGAGTTGCTGAAGCCTCTTTTGACCGGAGTCAGTACAAAGAAGAGGCTGCTGCTGGTTGTAGGGACATAAATGATGAATCTAAAGAGAAAGAACTGAATTCAGCGCTAACCTTTGTCATTGTCGGAGTCGGTTTTGATTAATATGACAAGAAGGAACCGGAATTCAATCTAACATGGAGAGTTTCCATCATGTCTGTTTTTTGAAATTACAAAAAGCAAAACTGGCACAATGCATCCTGGGAAATCTGCTGCTCTGTTTCGTACGAGCTTAATTTAATGAGTTGAGTGAACTTTCAGCTTTTCATTCATTCAATTCAAGTTAGAGGAACTCGTGTTTTCAAGAATTCTGACATTTTCGAGTTTGATTAACTCGCAAATCTGCAAAACTGACAATAAGCAAATTAGAAAAACATGAAGAGGTTTGACTGAATTCCTTTCACGGCGAGTCTGCTACTTGTCAGAGTTTCAAACATTTTTTTGCTGCTTTTTTTATTTCATCTGTCATCTCGCAGCTTTTCCTAAAACAGAAAACAGACCAGCCATTTAATTTTCGGTGGGGAAACAAAATCAAATTCTGCAGTCGTCTTCTAAGACAATAAACTCCGACTGCGAAGTGATGCAGAAACAGAGAACCGAGGCTCTACTTTGCCGGAACGTCGTGCTGTTTCTGCTGCGGTTACCTTGTTGAAGCTCCGTCCTGCAGAATCCTTCTCGCTGGGCCTCAGCTCCTGCAGCTGAGCATCCAGGATGTCCACCAGCTGCTCCATCAGGCGCACCGAGGAGCTGACGTCCCCGGCGAAGATGGGCCCTTTGGTGTGCTTGGCTAACTCGTTGGCCAAGTTAGCTGCATTTTCACCGCTGCGGATCTGCGGGGGGAAGAAGATGAATAATGTTCACGAGGATACAAGCAGACAGATTCGGAGGGTTCCTCGCAGTTTCTAACATCAAATTACGCCTGAGCGAGTCCTTGAAATGCCAGATATGAAAAGGGGGTTTTGGGTTTTCTTCATGCAGGAGAAGCTGCAGGTTTTTTTTACTACACATCAGACAGAAAATGCTTCTTGTTTCTGAGCTGAATCCATTCATGTGTTCCTTACATTCGTGCAGCATATCTGTTTGTGCCATTTCTTTTTCCTTGACATGCAATTTTGCAGTGCTTTTGACTGATGCGCCTGCAGTTTTTTTTTTTTCCCCCCACAGATGCTAATCTCTGCAATCTCATTAGTCGCCTTCTGAAAACACACAGGACACACGAGTCCTCTTTTACAGCTGAGAGACGCCGTTTCAAGTTAATGTGACCCAGATTTGCTGCCATCTTTGTGACACTGATTAAGTTGCTTCACAAGAACGCCGTTATTTTGTCTACCCGCTCGCGTGTTTTCAAGAAACTCGTTCGGGCCGAGGAGGAAAACAGGCAGAGCTCACACAAACCTTCTGGGCGACTTGGTTTACCCAGTGGGAGGTACAGTTGCTGAGATCGGGGCCCTTCGGGTGCCAGTCCCCGGTGGAGAGGACGCATAAATAAGACGCCGTGCCTGACGGGGAAAACAAGAGGAGAACAGTCAAGTTCAGTCGAGTCGAATCAGATTTATTGTTCCATGAAGTCGTTTACGGGACAACAAAGGACGGGGAATAGAGACGAAAAAAGAAGAAAGTGCACGCAAGAAACACAAACATGCAGAGTCATAATTCATCCAACGTATAAAGAGAGTCGGCGTTACACACAACCGACAGCCTCTTTGATGTCGCTGTTAAAACCTGATTTGTTTGGATGTACAGAAACATGCAGAGTCACCGATTTGTGCAAAAAAAAAATTATTTATGCGGCTTACGTCTATTTTTTACTACAGCTGTCCTAATTATCCCCCGTGTCTGATGAACTCTGAGCACTAACGCAATTTCACACACAATCAAATGAGGGATGCAGGAAACAACTGCTGCTCTGCGACGCAGCCGTCACAGATCGCTTAATCACGTTTGCGCGTAGAGTGACGCGGCTAAAAATTTAACACCGCCGCAGCCGGCTGTCAACGTCGATTACCTTAAAACGTCGACTTTCAATCTTTACGCACGACAACACCCAGGCATGCAAGGAGCTGATCACGAGTGGGCTGTTTACCTCGCGTTCCCTTCGGACAGGGCCGCTCCACCAGCATGCCCCTCTGGGTCTGAGGCCACATTATGTCTCTTTTCTCAGTGGCCTTGCAGAAGCGCTCAGGTAAAGGGAAGGACTCCAGGGGCGGAGGGGAAGTAGTCTGTGGGATTACGGGCGGCGGTTTGGGCGCTCCCCTGCTGCCCTCCCTGAACCCTGTTGTGGTGGTGGTGTTGGCCACGCCCCAGTGCGCCGTGGTGGTGGTGGTGGTGGTGGTGGTTCTGGGAGGCTGGGGCGACGTGGTGACTTCTGACAGGGGCGGAGCTGTGTGGAGAGAGAGAGAGCAGAGAGGCGTCATGTTTGGGTGGAGCTCTGTGGAGGGGAAACCAGTTTGATCATCGCTGAGACGCACACTCGTCCACACCTTGTGAAAACAGGAATAAAAAAAAGTGCATAATGTAGAGTTGAAGCTTGACCTTCTGGCGGGCAGATGTCCTAACTAAAACCTCAGTAACATTCCTAATTTTTTTTTTCTCTCAACATGTTCAACACTGTAATGCTTATACATCCAAGTACCCTGTTGTGTAAATTGCTGCTAAGTGCTTTGTGCAACAAGCGTATTTGCTTTCCCGTTGACTATGGCTTATCCAAGGCACTCAGTCTGAAGCGAACAAGACAATAATTACAGTAACATCCTCCTGCCTGGCAATCATTCTTGCCTGGGAGATTTTGTGGCATGGCTGATTAAATTTCACTAGAGCAACACAGAACCTGTATGTGTAGCCACAGTGCCAGAACATTCATTTTACAGTTGTTTCCCCCCCTACAACTCATACTCTGATAAAGCAGGTGTGCAGTAACTCATGCAATGCCCCAGGCAAAAACAATATGTTTCAGTCCCAGGAAAGGAGAAAATAGTGCACTTCTTACATTTAACATGAGCCACTAAGGAAAAACTACGAGGACATTTTTCATGTGATACACTGCAGGAGTGCGAGTAACACTGTAATTACATTTCATAAAAGTTGTACATGAGGGAGTTTCATAGATGAAATGTTGATAAACACTAACTATTTGATATAAATCTGCTCCAAACCACCGAGTGCAAAAAGAAAGCATGCTCCTGGAAAAAAAAAAAAAAAAATAGATATTTGTTGGTTGAATTTAAAAGGGTAAGCTATATCCATCAAAGGAGCTCTGATTGGAATGCAATGTGCATACTGAATCTAATCGCATTTGAGCACTTTGATTTCCTCCATTAGGCTGCCTGTAGAGCATGCAGAGAATGTGAAGAGGTGCTGTTACACTGCTCGAGTCGAGCACAGTGGTTGAGGCGGCAGCAGTGGAAACACAGACGAGGGGGGAAGAGGGCAGGTCGGAGGGGAACGCAGGCAAGAGGCACCGAGGATGATGACAGGAAAAATTCAGAAACAATGGGGCCGAGCCGGAGCGGCAGAGGACAGCTTCTGTCTTCCGGCGAATTGGAGGAGAAGCAGCCAGACCCCAGGCAGGAACACCTCCGGATCTATTGCCTCCATTGGATAATGGGTCCGGCTGATAGCAAACCCCCACAACCCACCCTCTGCTACTATCACGACGGGCCCCACGGTGGTGGATGAGAGGCTTCGGCACAGTCGAGCTGAAGGGAAATGGCCTTTGAGGCTGTGCTGCTACCTGTGGCGAATTAGGCTCTATTGACCAGAGGAGATGACTGTGTGCTGCCTCCTGTCGGGCGGCGCGCACACACACACACACACACACACACACACACACACACACACACACACACGAGCAGGTGACATGAAGGTGTACACAGCTGACTGGCTGTTTTGACACTGAGCTGAAGGCAGATCTGGCTGGCTGGCTTCACCTCGGCCTCCTCCCCCACCTGTATCCTTTTACTCAACACGGTGAAATTTTCGGCTGCTCGGCCTGTCACAGCGGTTGAGAGACAACCTGTGCTTAGCGCCCTTTCACTACTAGCATTTAGCCGGCTGGGAGAAATGCCTGTCTTTGTTCTGCACCAATACCCCTTTATTGCCATAAGCCTTGTTTTCCATGACTCCCCGAGAAGACTCGCGGAGGTGAAAGTAATAGTCGCCGAAGAAATGGCTTTTGCAAATTTTCTGGTTAAGTTTACACGCTTGGCCGTGTAGCGCCGCGGCTCGACAAACCGACGGGCGTGTGTGTGTCAGAATTATTGTTTCTTCTTAAACATCTGGGTCAGGGTTTGTCTGGCAAACTTCCAGGAAGAATCCCGAGAAACTGTGGGGGCCCTTCAGAGGTTTCTCATTTCCAAAGTATGAAAGATGATAAGGATGGGATGCCGGTCTCCGTGGGTGGGTGGTGTGGGGTGGAGGGGGTTTAGAATCCAGACAGAAATAAAATGAAAATGAATCGCTGTTCGGCAGCATGATTTAAGATAAAGAGCTCACAACTACAACCAATAAATCAAAGAGGCATCTGCTGTAATCCAAGCACATTCCTTCTGCATGTCAACTAACAACTGTATCTTGTCTACACCCCTCATTCAGCCGGGGCTGCTTGTCACGGCTCGCCGGGACGCTGAGCTCAACGCTCCACTTACAACGTGCACAATCACCGCCTCTTTGAAGTGTATTTTTCACATATTCTGTCGGTACCTGCTATCAGCGGCGAGAGATAATTGATGTTAGACTCAGTTAATACGAGGCCACAACTAATGGGTTTGGCTCTCCTCGAGCTTTCTGTCGAGGAGGGAATGCCCCACAGCAAACTGGATGGCTTTGGGAAAAAGTAAAAAAAAAATGGGGGGTGGATTTGAAAATGTCGGCGCTGCACGAGGATGGAAAAAAGCTGTGCTAGCGTTGCTAGAACTGCTGCTCCGAGTGTCACAGAATAAAAAGCTTCATTAAGGAGGAATATTATAAAGAGAACATATTACATAAAAGGGGGCTAAAATAATCCTGTTGGGGGGTTTTCGTGTCGTGTTTATGATGCAAACTAATCCTCTTTCCTGTGTGAGAAAGAGGCTAATGTGAATGTAGGCTACACTTTCTCCCGGAGAGATCCGTGCATAAACAATGCGGCGTCTCTGACCACTGCTATTCCTGTGTACAAAGCGTGTCAGCCCCGTAATCCTGCCAGCAACACAATAATCTTATTACCTTTATGCCGTAGCTTGGTTTAATTTAATCCAATGAAAGCTGGGAGGAATTAACACATGAGTATTAAAATGGACACTCCTCCTCAAGGTAGTCAACTCCTTCACAGAGATGTCTGAGTGGATAAGTTCATAAGCGGAGGCTGCGAGGGATGAGCATCGATCTGTTGCCGCGGCAGGCCTCGGCGTACCCGTGCCAACGTACCTTCCCTCTGCAATATTCCTTTGATTATGACAAAGAAGAAGCAAATCCCACGTCCTGGCTGTATAGCGAAACCAGGACAGGATCCTTGATTATTATGTCTCGGCTGCACTCAGCCCAAGGGGAGGCTTCAATTAGCTGTCAGAGTGTGAGTGCATGGAGTGATGTTCTCCAAAGCACTGCCAATAGTCGGTACAGACTTATTCATAACCTCTTTGTATGATTCAACACCCACACGTTGTTGCACTTGAATGTATCTCGGCGGTTCTGTTATTACGAGCGGGGTTATAGGTCCGGGACTGATGATAGACAATGAGACGGGAATCCAGGAGAGGAGCGCGGCTCGTCGAGTGTTGTCAGAGCATATGCACACACAACACACACAACACAGTACAACACCCACGCTGCTCAGACACACACACACACACACATGCAGCCCAGATGAGACTTTTACACAGGACTCGGTATTCATGCCGGGGTGACAAATGAAAACCGACAGTGTGTGTGTCTTTTATATTATGTTTAATGGCTTCACTTTCAGCAGGCACCGCATGCTTGTTCATCAGGGTAATGTTTCATACACATTATCAGGTGCTGTTTATCTTGTCAGGGGAGCGGGGAAGTGGTGAGGGAACACATATTTAGCGTTTGTTTCAGCTAATTTGCCGCATAAAGTAAAAAAAAAAAATAAAAAATTAAAAGAATTACTAGATCTCGCTCATCCTCCCTCCTGGAATAATCTGGAAGACGAAGCCGCTCAGGAGATCCGCGTCTTTGTTCGGGTTTCTGTTGGAGACTCACTTTGTGTTCAGGTGAAAGACTTTGGCCCCTCCACGGTAATCACGTCTTAATTGAAGAGGGGTAACAAGACGAAGGCATCTCGAGCGACTCTGCCATCAAAAAGCCTCCATGTTTGGCCAAAAATCAAACGAATAACCCGTCAGCTTTCAAGCAATTCGACGTCGAGCTTTATTGAAATAAGGTGCTGAAAAAAAAAACACGTGTAAATAATTCCGTCTGCTAATGCCGCTGAAATATCTGCGGCGCCGGATCCTCCCCGGATGCAGCCTTGCATCCGAGTTCGTATGGAAATGGGGGGCTGCTCTTCGCTACGAAACAGCGCGATGATTTATAATGCGTTTGCGATGCATTTCGATATCTACCAATAATAACAATAATACACAAAGGAAATTGGATTACGCGTCTTTCACTCTGCGCTGCGTCGGTCGCTGCGGAAGGGGAACGCGCTTGTGTGATTGCTTGTGTATCAGCAGTAAATATGAAGAAAGCTGAGTGAAAATTCATATAATTTCCCATGAGTCATGTCCTTGTGAGGTGTGTACAGTACACAGCCATGTCTTCGGGAACAAAACCTAATAGCTGGATTATGTTATTTACGGCCGATACTCCTCCTCTCCGACTGTACGTCGATTGGTGCGGGCTCACACAAGGACGGACATAAACACATGTATGCATTCATATACGTCCACACACACACAAAATGACACCAAAGTATAGAGAATAGACATAGCAGCTGCCAGACTGCCGCCTGTTTTTCTTCTCCTTGCAGCTTTCTGTACTGTACGTGCCTCAAATTTCAAGCGTTAACCGTAAGCGTGCCGGGCAGGCTGATGTCTATTTCGGTGGGGCGGCCGGTCAAAAAACGCGCCGAAGAGGCCGAACGTACTCGGAAAAACTGGCGCGCAGATTAGAGCAACACAGACTCCCTCAGACACAATAATCAGGCCTGTGTGAAATAAATCTCCTCAAAGGCGTGTGTCAGGGAGTGATGGGGGACCATTGTGATGTCTGAGTAATAATTCTTTTAATACGCCTTGTTTCACAGTCAGACTGTAATCAAACAAGAGACTGTGGATCCCCTTGGCTATAGGGACTCAGTGTAACCATAATCACACCCTCCCCTCTCTCCCTCTCTCGCGCTCTCTCTCTCTGTCGTCTATGTAAAACAACTCTTTGTGACATTCTAAATCATGACCTCGGGTTTGCTGTTGCTCGCATACTTGTACGCTGCCAGTGGAGATCATTTGGCCGCGCTGTGTGCAGCAGTAACATCAGCGGGTAAGACTTTCCCAGAGAAGTGATAACTAGCAGCTTGGGACTATAAGAAAACATTATGTTGAGGTGTGTTATTTGGATTTTTTTCCCCCTTATCTGGCAGCAGCCGGTGATGTCTTACCATGCTGCAGGAGGGGAAAAAAAAAATCGCGGTCAGGTTTCAGAGGAAGCAGGCGACCCCTGACCCTCATGTGCCGAACGGCCTCCTGCGCCGCCGCCGCCGCACAGCGCGGTTATCCTACGATGTAATATCAGAGAGCCTGTGAAAAAGACCGTAAATCCCCTTTGTGGAATTTCCCCCTTTTATCGCCGTAGTTAAATTCACCCCGAGAACGAGACCAGTGGGTCACGATGTAGACAGAATAAATAAAAGGTGGTGGGGAGAGAGAGAAAAAAAAAAAGAATATGAGAGGAATAAAGAGCGGGGAGCTGTGTTGGCCTTTTGGTTAAAGACACACCTGAAACTGTGGAATTTACTCCCAGTTTACATAAATCAAACCATAACTGAGACTTAAAGACACCTTTAAGTGCTGCAACAACGAAAAAAGAGGCTTGATGGATTAACTTCACGACCAGCAAACATGAAAAGGGGATTGTACAGTCAGACTTTTGATTCTGATTGTGCAGTCAGTCACATCAACATACATGGGCGGCTGTGGCTCAGGTGATGATCGGAAGGTCGGCGGTTCGATTCCGCCCTGTAACCTGTTTCATGGTCGCTGTGTCCTTGGGCAAGACACTTCACCCACCTTGCCTGGTGTGAATGAATGGATTGTTTGAGGTGGTGGTCGGAGGGGCAGAATGGCAGCCACGCCTCTGTCAGCCTGCCCCAGGGCAGCTGTGGCTACAATCGTAGCTACCACCACCAGAATGAATGGATGACTGACAGTGTAAAGCGACTTTGAGTGTCTAGAAAAGCGCTATATTAATCTGATCTATTATTATTATTATTATTACATGGAGTGACCAAGCTTAAACATACATTGCAAGCTAGAAAAGTGCACTAAAGCCCCCGTGTTACCACCACCAGGAGCAAGCGAGCAGTGTGCGAGGCCTGATCGTGCACGGCGGCCATCTTTGTCCTGTTGTGTGTACAGTTTCCTGGGAGGCAGAGCGAAGGATTTACTTAAATCCTGTCATTAAGTGCGTCTCGCTGGGCATTATTTGAGCAGCCCGACCCGGGTTTTTAGCCCGACTTCAGGAGAGAAGTCAAGCGGATGCACGTATCTGGTCGTGGACGAGGAGGAAGAAAGAAAGAAAATCAGTCTGCAGGTGAGAGGAGGGCAAAAAAAACCACTGCAATAGAGAGATAATGAAAGAGAGAAACAATAAGATGGAAGCAGACACAGAGAGAGAAACAATGGGATCCAGAATATGACAGGACAGGAAAACAAAAAGAGTGATTTTCCACATGAATACCTTCTCCTTTCACACCACTATGTCCACTTGGGCAGCTGACAGGGGGGCCGGGGGAGCGCGAGGATTGTTGTTCAGGCAAACAAACAAATTGGCCGCTTTTAACACATCCTGATCCCTGTTCCTGCACCGCCGGCGAGCAGCAGCCAGAAGAAAGGAGCCTCCGCCGGTTTTCACCTGAGCTCCTCACAGGGCCGGCGAGAGCTTAATGTCGACTTTGAAACTCTCCCTTTCTGGCTTTTCTTGTTTTCTCTCGGGTTGACCTCTACGCGAGACAACAGGAATGAATCACGGCGGCGCTTATTAGAGAGCTGTATATTCATCAGACTATAAGAGGTAAGCTCTCTAGGGCGACTGCTAATGCATGTGAGTCACAAGCATCTGTAACAGCTGAACATTTTTTTTTGCATTGTGAAGCACTTTCGCGGCACACAGAACTACGGGGGCATTGTTGTGACCACATGCCGAGTTGTGCGAGCTAATTGGCAAGTCGCGTCAGTGAACCGCACCTTATAATTTTAAACAAATTGGCTCATTTCCTTTTCTTACGATCCCCGCTCGCAAATGTATAATTTGAGGGTGCGGCGGAGATTGAAACTGTATGCAAATGTATTGACATTTGAACAATTAAAGGGGAGGTCTTGATTTGTGTGGGCGGTAACTGCAGCACCGGGGGTTTTTAATACAGTCGTGATTTCGCAACCGGGGATAAATAAAAGGTTTCCGGGGCTCACCTGTGTCCCATTGAGGCGGTGTCGGAGTCCGTTTTGCGCGCGCTTCCTGTAAAAATAGCTGCCGAGATGCTTACTCGGTGGTTTGAGGCCACATATCAGAGCCTGGCATGAATAAACGCGCCATAGAAATGGGTGCATAATGAGTTTTCTCTGGGAATACCTCATTTAAATCAATTTAATCATCTCACTTACAAGATGCGACAAAGGAATAACTCTTTTTACGAGCTCATATATGCGGCTGAGGGGAAAAAAAAAACACGCGCTTCCAACCAAGTGGATTATGGTGCAGTTGGTCAAAGCCAAGAGAGGGACTTACTGACCCATTTAATGTCCACTTCCAGTGGAGCTGCTTGTTGGACGCGACCCCGTCCACTCCCCACATAATCCTACAAGAGATGATCTTGTCTCTACACGAGCGACGTTATTGGACTTGACAAGAATCCAACTGTCTGTCGCGCGGGGTCCCAACATCACTTTGATGTTTTGCATTCCATGACGGAGCGAATCAAGTGACTGAGTTGTTTGTCCGCCTGAGAGATGCAGGAATAAACGAAGTTGGAAGTGCAGCGTAGAGCGGCACATGAATACAGTATCAGCCTTCCCCCTCCGCCGCTGCACCAGTGACTCATCCCTTTTTCTTTTTTTCAAATTCCCTTGAAGAAGAGAAATCTGAAAAAGACAAATTAAAAAGCCTGCAGGTTCTTTTTCCTGTTCGAAGAAAAAGGTCAGACAAGCTGTGGAGTCTACATTTACATTCACCCTGGTTTTTTTTTACTTAACAAAAAAAAAAAAGACCGAAAGCATTTTGTTTGTCGTGCTCGCACAGTGATTCAACAAGTCTGTGCCCCTATAGATGACAGAGGAGCTGAGCAGCTCGCAGACTTCTTACAAAGTGAGGAGCCATTGTTGCTGCGGGTATTTTTATCTGAATTGTTTGTGCTTTCAATCACTGTGAAGTTTGTCAGATGGGATTCAGAATGGACCGGTGACAGTGACAAACGCGGGGCTTTCTGCACGTGTGCTCGGCTTTCACATGTGCTTGATATGATTTGAATGCGAGCCGAGCTGGAATATTCTATTCACTTTTATTTATTTCTTTACTTAGAATGCACACCTTCAACTTTTAACACCACGAAACCACTCTGACGCTCGTTTCAGCGCCAAGCGAAGCAGGCGGTGAAACGAGCATCAAGATATCAGAGAGGGCGTCCTGTGACAGCCAGAAAAAAGTGCCATCATTTATGTGTCAACATCAGCCATGTGGGAGGACAAGTTTATTGACATCTTGATGATCATCCTGGACCATTCTCCCTCACACTCATCGACTGCAACTCAACATACATTAGTCAGCAGCAGAGCCAGACTCACGTCTCATTTGTCAAGAAGAGAGAACAGAGTCCTCGTTGACATTAAAGTAGAGATGTATGAATAAAGCAGATGCTGAACGTCGGCACTGTGTGTTCCTAAACAAGCAGGGAAGAGGCCTCTCCTGGATGTGAATGAACTCACTCTCAAAGTGTGTTTCTCAAACACAAACAACTGGAATCTAGTCCTATTTCTTCTTTTAAAGCCTCTGATTTTTGCTATCGGTAATCAGTGTCCATTCAACAAATGAATAAATCAATTGAGCGTGCAGCCTGCTTATACACAGCTTATTCCACGAATCCATATCAGCTAAGCTGAAAATAAAGGCTGTCGGCTGACTGCTTCGTAATCAGTTTACTGTTCATAAACACATAATGGCATGTAAAAACATGCTCCAATTTATTCCTATTAGATATTAGAAACTGTGCTACGACCGCTTTTTCAGCAGCTGCCTGCAAATTTAAGGCCCTGGTTGAAATCAGCTCATTTTCAATTTTCTTTGTACGAGTGTGTGAAATTATTTTTTGGACATGACTAAAATAAGAAAAGACGTTTTGACTGTAGCACACTCCTCAATTGCTCTAAATTTACTTCTAATATGCAAATATTTCATTAAAAAATCCCTCAGTATCTGTCTTATTTGCAGGGGAGAATCTTCAAACACGTTTTTCAGAGGTGGAGAAATAAAAAGAGAAAGTGTTTTTTTTTTTATATCTTCTTCCTTATGATTGCTGCAGTATTCTGCTCAGCGAAGCCTCTGCATATAAGTCCTGCTTTCAGACCTGGACTGCAGTCTTTGTCACAGTAATGCTTGCCTTAGTCTGGCTAGACTGATGCTGTTCCACTGGCTGAACCCAATTTAGCAGCCCTGGCCCACGTCCTATCAATACCAAAGTGGACGAGCGAACACATTAATAAATATTGAGCTCTCGGATAATCTGTGGAAAAGTTGCTTGACCTCTGTGGCTCATCGCTGACTGCGTCGAGCATTACGTGGACTTAGGACTGTGGGTGTGGAGGGGATTAGGATAATTACTGTTATTATATTCTCAGTGTAAGGACTATCGCAGGCCTCGGCTAGCCTCCGCTCAGCTCTTGACAGCTAAATTAAAAACATACGTCGCCGACATGACCCTGGATGATTGATCCTTCTCCCTCGTGTCGAACATCTCTTTCTTTCTTACGCTTGAACCTTGAATTCTTCCACTGCAGAGTGTGAAGAGTTTCTTCTCTTTTTTTTCCCCCTCTTCCTGTTTTTAATAGCCGATGGAGATTTGGAGGTTCAGCATCACTGGGGGAATGATCTAACCTTGCCCCGGGCCAGACTTTGCACCTGTCCAGGCATGTATGTTTCCAGAGGTGAGAGTATATCTCTCTCTCTCCCCCCCCGTCTTACCCAGCTCTGAAAAAAGGGATATGCTAGCAGGGATCCCTAGAGCCTTAGCACCAGGGACTCAGGGAACGCCCGGATGGTAAACCTCCCCAAATCCCCCAGATACTGATCCCTTATGATATGGTAACTGGCTTCGAGGTGTTGTTTACCACAGAGCCCCGCTCACTTCACCCCCGAGATGCTTCCCTTACACTCCAAAGCTTCCCATAACATATCTAGCACATATTAGATTCTAAATTAAAAATCAGTCAGCTGTGACACTTGATACATGGACGTGGAATACCGAAGGAATATCAAAATGCACTTGACAGCAGCTAAAAAAGAATCACAATCTCAGCAATGCAATTTAATAATATTGTCTGCAGGAGGAGCGATCGGGGCGACGGGCTCTTACCGTGCGCTGGATCTGGCGGGCCAAACTCCAGGTTGTACCTCAGGATGTAAAAGTTATTCCACACATAGAGCTGGTTGTCTCGCGGATTGTAATCCACAGCCGCGATGTACTGGTACTGGTTGGGAAAGTGGATATCAACGTATTCCCCACGGTTCTGCTTGGTATTGTAAATGTAATCGATCAGGCTCTTGCTGACCTCGCTCTCGTTGTCCTCGTAGGTGGAGCGCACCACGTACAGTACTCCACAAATCATGAAGGCGTTGGAGGCCGAGCGCTTGTCGTAGGCCGTGTCCCAGGTCGCCTCGAAGCGCAGCGTGTACGGGTTCAACTGGCTGATCACCATCATGCCGTTGTTCTGCTCCGTGGCGTAGATCACCCACAGGCCGTTCTCGTCCACCGCCAGGTCGATGTCCGTCTTGCCCCCCCACTTGTAGGGCGACGTGTCGTGGTAGTTGGCGTTGTTGATGATGGCCTCGCCGCTTTTGATTCGAGTCCGCAGGTCGAACTTGACGATGTTGCGGGTGCGCTCCTTGTTGAAAAACACGGCGCCGTCGTACACCACAAATCCAGTCCCGTCCACCCGGTGGGGCAGCTTGTAGGTGATGGTCTGCCGGGCGTTCTGGAAGTCGTCCAGGGACGAGTACTCAATCAGAGTGTCTGTCCTGTAAGGAGTCCAAGGCATGAAGTAGATTTTGTCGCCGGCTTGCAGCGGGTCTTTGCACCAGGCGCCGGCTTGTTGCTCCGCTTCGAACAGAAAGGACGGATCACCGACAGCTTTCAGAGTCCCGGGACAAAGAAAAACTAGTAATGGGAGAAGAGTAGAACGAGAAACGGACACAGGTTAAAATGTGGAAAGTCAAACTGCGGAAGGCAATCTCTAACGTCGTCATTTTTTTTGTTTTACAGGTTGTCCAATAGGAGTTCGGGGGGGGGACAGACACATATCAAAGAGTGGCCAGAAACACACAACTAACATCTAGAGCCAAGATTCACAAGCAGTATAAAGGATTTTGGTTTTGTGCATAGAAAGAAAAAAAGAAAAAACGTTATCAAGCATTATGTTTAAATATAAATATATATGTATAAAGTAGTCTGAAACAAAAGGAAGGTTGGCCTCATAGACATTTACTGTTGAGTAGAACACAAATGAGGGGAAACAGAACGAAACTTAACAATTGGTCCTGTAGACGAAAAAACAAAAACAAAAACAAACGAAAGAGGAAAAGGAAAAAAAAAAAAATGCAGCCAACTAAAGTCACTTGGCAACAGACGGGAGAGGTTATGAGAGAGCAGGAGTCAGCGGAGTCTGCAAAATGTGTGCGCTTAGATGTGTCTCAGTTACACCACCTTTTCTACAGTATAGACCTGAGAGCCTCGTCACTACCAAGTGGTGCAAATGTCACGACCATTAGAATTTCTTTTTCTTTTTAAAGAAGGACAAAAACAAAAAAAACAACTTTCAGTAGGGGTCTCTTGAGGTGTTTAGGTTGTTGCTCTAAAGGCGTAAGAATCAAAAGAGAAAAGAGCAGCAAGTGGTCAGGTGAGAATAATGGGGAAAGAGTGAGAGGAAGAGGAAGAAGGGGAGATAGGGGAGGCTTTGGAGAGAAAAAGGGACAGTAGAAAAGCTTGAAAAGAGGGGGGGCCAAGAAACAGTGTTACCATGGCATGCTATGGAAAAGGGTTTGGAAGCCAGGCAATATGAGATTCTGCTGAGTAGCAAAAGCACCCAGGGAGAATGAGAAGAGGATGCCCCTATGGACTGCAGCCAACACACCCCCATTTACATCTTTTTGGCTGCTGTCTTTTCTTTTTTTTTTTTTTTCCGCTTCCCTTGTAGCGCTACGCTGGCCGTTAACATTACAGTTTGTTGGAGGCGGGGTGGTGGGGGGTGGTGGTGGTGGTGGTGTTTCTGACGATAAACGTCTGCAATGCGTTTTGTAGAGGCCACCATGGGAAAAATAGGTAATTTTACAACCAGATGCCACAAAACAAGGAGCTAGGGTTTGGATCGTGTCTGTTATTTACCTTTTTGCTCCACTTCTATTTTAAGCGTTGGAAGAGAGAATGAAAGGGGTGCAAGGGGAAGAAAAGAGATTAATATGAATTAACTGTCATCGCTACGGTCACATATGCAGAAACACGTTATGAGACATGGACAAAGACGGGTACACCTATTGAAGCAGGAGAGAAAGGTGGCGCCGCCGCCGCCGACGTCAGGGCTCCTGTCTCAGAAAAAGGGTTTCGGTTAGAACAGAACCGGACGTGGTTATGGCACGGTGGTGGATGGATTTTCTTTTTCTTTTTTTGTCATTTGACCTCCAACCCTGAGGATCTTTAATCCACAACTAATGGATTTTACTTTGAGCACAACGATTCTCACACGACAGATTTATCAGAAAAACTATTTTAAGTTTAAATGATTATCGGTTAAACGAGCCATCGTGGTCTCATCTCATGGATAGCAGTAAAGTGTGATTTATGGCACCGCTTTATTCATGTATGTTTTAACTTTACTGCCTCAAATCAAACTCTTTAAATCCACCCACCACCACAAACCAAACAGAAATCCATTTAAAAAAAAATAGTTTGGTTTCCTACTTCTTCTTCTTATTTATTTCTTTTTTATTTATTTATTATTAGATAAAATAGCAGGTTAAATATAGATACCTCTTTGACATGTCCTCGAAATAGATTTTTAATACAATAAAGATGCGATTTATTTCACATTCTGGACAAAGTAATGCTTGATTAATAACTACAAAAGTCTCCGTGTAACACTTTCATACTTTTTAAAATGATCAAGCCGTATACACACACACACACACACAGAAAGAATATATATATTTTAAAAAACAAGCTAATTGTGCCCCAAGGAAGCAGGTAATCAGTGCAAATTGTCGGAGCAAAATGCATGAATATAGCTCCTGTGCACTCTCGCTGCTGAAAGATGTATTTAATTCTACACATATTCTGGATAATAAGTTGTTTTAGCTGCTTTTCAGCACGAGTCGGCTTTAGGAAGGCACTCGATGCACCTGTGCGAAGAACTCGGTCCATTAATCTGAGACGTCAAAGGGCCAATAAAACACATCACACAGACTTAGAAACAGAGCATCATATGCATTAGCGCTGCGCGTTTTTTTTTTAACTACAACAACCAGACGTGCAGTTTATTCACATGTTGTTCTGAAGCCAGGGTCAGACTGGAGACTGTTCAAGAGAGGTTTCTTTCACAACTAGTGTGTTTGATGATGGATTAGGCGGATAAACAGACACTTTATTCATCCCTTTGGGGGGGAAATTCAAGGTAGCACATGGTATATTTAAGAAAATAAAAGTAATGTGCAGAATTAATTAACCTACAACCCAAAAACATGAACTCAGCTGTTCAGTGACACCTTTATTACAACAGCGGCCACGTTTGATTAAATTGTCCTTTTGTTTTAAGCATATGTTTGCGATTAGTTTCTGCAAACTGATTCATGCACGATGCTTTTGGGTGTCACATATTTGGAGAGTCATTCTCAGCAGTGTAGTTATTTTGCAGACTCTTTCTCCTTCACAGCTCAACATGCACATTTTTTTTTTTTTTTAACCCGGCTTGCACCACGGGATAATGTCAGCAATCATAAATGAGATTTCCTACGAATCCCGAAACCCTCCTGCTCCACTTAGTTCATATCAGAATTTGAATCTGTCAGAAATGGTTGAGTCTGACCGAGGCTTCAGTGGCAAAGAGGAGGGGGAAGAGCATAGATTCAGAAGGATGTGCTCCGTTCTGCCGAAGAAATTCGAGTGCGTCGCACCTAACCGAGAGATCAAATATGGATGGGGAGCAAACAAAAATTAACAACAGTTCTCGGAGGCTGCCTCGAGAGCAGAGGGAGGCGAGCGGAGGACAGAGAGGTGGCGTGAAGGAGGGAATCTGGAAGGAAGAAAAGGAGAACACATGACGGAAGACCTGATGACGTTAGTGGAAATGTAAAAATAGAAAATGGGCAATCAGTGTGATCAGAAATCGGTCAGTGGACGAAGAGAGTGAGTCAGAAAGCCGAAGAGGTTTCCTGCAGATTGCACAGGGGGAAGGGAAGAGAGTCAGTCAGGTTTTATACAGCAACAGTAAAAACAAACATGAGACATCCCAGCCCACATTAAACCCACGACCCTAAACTTTATCCAGCACTTATTAACAAAAAAAAAAAACATTCTCGGGATTGCCTGCTTTCTACGAACTACCGCTAATTAAAACTGTGATGACCGTTAATAATCATAACTGCTGCGCTCCAGCGTTGAATTAAATTACGACATTAACAACACTGAGTAAATACCGGGGATGAACTTGAACAGAACACCAAAAGGGGGATCCAAACACTTACAGGTTTTTTTTTTTTTTTTTCTTTCACTCATTTTCATAATCTGGCCATCACTGTCACATGGAGCTGAGGATTTACCGGCTTTAGCATGTGATGAAAATGAAAACATTAGCAGTAAGGACTGTTTATGCCCACTGGCACGACTCGACACTTTCTCCAAGGTAGACTTTCTTTCTATTTTTTTTTTCTTTCTCTCTCCTCCATTTCAAAATAGCCTGCACAGAACAGTCTTAATAAAGAAACATCTTGGCTTTTATGTTGCCTGATTCAAGCAATTACTGGAGCCAATTCAGAGGGAGACTCGGTGCCAGGTGAAGGCAAAAAATTTACATCCTTGGCTGGAATATGAAGATAATGTTGCTAATGAGGGCAGTTCATGACAGGAACCAAATTATAAAGCCAAAAAGGATGAAAATGGTGGAAAATGGTAGGCAACTTGTTGCAAAGGGGCCTCTTGCACAGAAGTGGAATAAAAAAAACCAAATAAAAAAAATTGCTTGTGTGATTATGCAAATTCTTTACACAATAGAATGAATGAATTAAATACATTCAGTCGGTGGCGAGAAAACAACAACAACAACAAAACAAAACAGTATAATGCGGTTAAAACTTTAAAATTTCGGTTAGATTTTGAGGTTCGCTGGTCAAAACGAGGACACCGTCTGCGGCCCCGTCGCTGATCGGCTTAATGGCGGGTTTAATACGTTCTCTTGCATAAAAAACATCTTCTCAAGTCTTGTATTCGGGCAAATCCACGGGATCCTAAGCTCCTGTTTAATCACAACTCTTGGCGTACGATCTATTCCACGCGAACACTAGAAAACGTCAGCGAGTTCGGCGTTATCCCGACAACACGATGCGGGGTATCGGCGTCACACTCAAGGGGAAGGAAGAGGAAACACGGGATTCGTCAAAGGGAAGCGACAACACGAAAAAAAACTCTATCACAGTTTTTACAGCAGGGCTTGAGCAGGAAAAAGGCTGGACTGGGCTTGTGTGGACTGAGTCAGACTGGGAGAACACTAAACACTTACCAGGGCAGTTGCGATAGGAAACATTCTGTGTTCTTGGTCCTATTCTGGTTGGGCATGGACCTTGAGAAGCAAAAAGATGGGGCTACAGACATGCATGTTGGAAACTGCGTAGAGTGAAATGAGGACCTGTTTTTTTTCCTGTCAGACACACTTTTTGCTAGGACTGAGAGTCCTTGGGCAGAACTTTATTTTCCGCCAAACTACAGCTGTCTCGACTGTTTTTTTGTTTTTTTTTATTGGTGCAAGACGGAGGCAGAAGACAGTCATAAACAGTGGGTGGACATGAGTGCACCTTGAGGCTAATCCTGCTATTAAGGTTCGAGGTAACACAGCAAGACATAGGATCAATACTTTACTTAACTATAAGGCAGGTAAAAAAAAAAAAAAAGAAAAAAGAAAAGAAAGAAATAAAAAAAAAAGAAAGAAAAGCAGCAAAAAACACAAGCAGTTTACGGCAAAAGCTACAGGATTTGTCTTTGCTCAATAAGTTGGACTCAAATACCCATTATTGCTTATTCCATTTTTAATTACAGGTCCTCAAAGCCTGGGAGAGGTTAACCTTTAAGTTGTAATGAGTTCCACCATCTAATGATGTTCGCTAATGCATTCTGATTCAACACTAAGGGGAACAGCTTCGACAGGTATACTGGTAATGAGCAATGTAGAACAGACGTGTCGAATAGGAATGGAGAGAACTGTAGAATAAAAGGTGCATTATTTAGATTTGCAGTTTAATCTCCTTTTTTTTGTTTTGTTTTTTTGTGTGTCAAATCAGATTCAAAACTGAAACACATCTAAAGACATCAAGTGTACAAAATACTCATTTGAATCCACAAGAGCTGCCAAATACTATCGTCCCATCACTCCCGCTCTAATTATTTCAGTTCCACCTGATTAGTGATTTTGGCAATTCATCTAAATCTTTGTCATTAATCAGTTTGGAAAGGTTACGCGGGGGAATTTTTCCTTCGCAAATTGCAAATGAACATGGCAGCTTAAAGGACAAAGGGGAATTTTAATACAAAGGGCAATCTAAAGATTGTTTGGAGGCTGAATGGCGATGAATATTTTAACATCCAAGGAACAGGCAAAATGTTAACTCTATCTCTTTGGATGAAATATCACCTTGTTGACTTACGAGTGGAGCCATTCTGCCGGCTTACATAATGGAACATCTGTTGGCATATTTCAGCACCTGTTGTCTGAATGTATATTAAGCCATCAAGGTGGCCTGATAGACTTCAGGACGTTGAGCAGCTTTGCTATCTGCCCTCCCCTCTAATTCTGCTACCTCATAACCAGGCTGGAAACACGGTGAGCACATCAATAATAAGGGAAGTGCAGAAGAAGAAGACGAAGAAGAAGGAGGACCAAAGGGTGTTACAGGTCATGAGAAGTTCTCGGTGTGACACAAATGGAGGAGAAAAAAGGGTGCTGGTAGATGTTGCAGACCAAAGAGATAGATAGAGAGAGAACCGTCCGGGGAAGAAATGGGACAGGAAGTGGGGAAACCACAGAAGAAGAAGAAGAGAGGAGGATGGCGAGGACGTGGAGGAGGAGGAGGAGGAACACGGGGAGGAGGTTTCAGTTCACGACAGGAGGGTCGTACTTACTGTAGGGCACACACTCATACTGGACCTCCAGGTACTTGTAGGTCCCCGGGCAGGGGTCGGGGAAGACGTCCGAACCCGTGATCACGATGCACTGGGTCCGGTTGTTGCATCTGGGGGGAAAAAAAACACAAAGAGGAAACGATAAATGCTAAGTGCTTTCACGCTAGCCTTCAAAATAAAAGCACAAATTGTCAAACACACCAGCGGTCCCCAACCACCGGGCCCCGGACCGGCACCGGGCCGTGGGTCATTTGGTACCGGGCCGCGCAGATAGAATAAAAACATTTTATTGGTTTATTTATATTTCCAGCGGAGTCTGCAGGGTGTTTTATTTTGAAACATGACTAGCTCGTCTTCCCGTCACTTCCGTTTGTGCTCGTTTCCGCACTTGACTGTCAGTTTTTTTTGTCTGGCTGCTAAACGAAGGCGTCAGTCAAAAACAAACGTCTCAGGAGAGCTGCTTTGGAAAGTGGGAGAGACTTGATACTGAGACAGAAGAAAAAGTAAAAAATTAATTTTATTTATTTATGAAACTTTTCAATATAAAAAAAAACAATTATTATTTTTTATGTGCGTAATGACCGGTCCGTAGAAAAATTTCTTGCTTAAAACCAGTCCGTGGTGCAAAAAAGGTTGAAGACCGCTGAAACACACCATGTAGAAGATGCACAGAGTCTTAAATTACTGCATAATTATCGCATATATGTTACTATTATTCCACTTGTTGCATATTTGGTTCATTTTTTATATCTGGTGCTGCTGTATTGACTCATTTAGTACATTTTTATACTGAACTCCATTTCTCGTTCTGTTATTCAACGGTCTTCCTGAGTGTTCTTTATATTCCCCTCTCAAAAGTTATTAGAAAATGTAAAAAAAACTCAATGTTCGTATCTCGCATTCAGGCTGCGAAATCTTCAAATTCTGCGAAAAAGAATGCCGCTAAACCTGCTAGCAGTAAAGTCATGGCCAACTCCATCGCCATTCACTCGCCGCCTATTGGACGTATGTGGTGTGAAAGGAGCTCTTTGTGCGCTTCATTATTCTATATGTCGACTGAATAATCCGTCTGAATGTTAAGCGGCCAAGTTAAGAATCCAAGAAGTGTTTTTTTTTTTTGCTTAATAACCGGTCAGCACTGTGTTCACTTCTGAGTCCATTTTGCACAGTTTTTTTTCCAGCCCCAGCTTTGCCAAACGTACCGCCGCTCTCCTGCACTTAAAGCTCGGCGAATACAATGAAATCTCAAATTAAATTAAATGCAGATTAGCGGGACGAATCGATGCGACAATAAATATCAGCGGAAGCAGATGGAGCCGGATGCAGCGTCGGACTACAATTGCAGCGGGGACCTCATGCGATCCTGGAATTTACCCCCCGCCTCGGTGTTTGGCGGGGCGGATTCTGCTCAGGATAAACAACCTCTGTGGGCTTCGCTCAAATGTCCTGGCTTATTGATTGGAGCTCGCTGCCGCTCCGAACGGGTCGACATGCTGAGTAGCTAGATGAGGCGCCCAAATGCCATCAAAGGTCTCATTAATTATCACTGCAGCTTCTGAAATTCTAAACCCGCCACGACCCAAAATACCAAAAAATGTTCCAGGCGTCAGAACAGAGGCAAGAATTCTGCTTTTTATGCGCCCTAAAGTGATAAAGGGACAGACGAGACCTGGGGAGAAGAAAAATTTCATATCTAGGCGTTTTGTTTTTCATCTCTCCGGCCCGTTGCAGCACAAGTTAATTTCGATTTAACATCTGGAGAGCAGGCGTTTTGTGAATGAACCTTGGTGATCCGGGGGGGGGGAGCTGCAGGTGACCACCCTCTAGCTGCACCCAGATCACGATAATGACATCAATACCCCCGAGCAGGCCGTCTCTGCAACCGAAGGGGGGGGGACTTAAAATTCTATTGGCAACGTGAGGAGCCGGATCAATAACTGTGTTCTGCTGATTTAGCAGGGACCAGAGATAATATTTGTTTCTTATCACAGACCAGTGCGCCCATTTACAGCAGATCATTGGAAAATGTATTACTGGTTGTATTGTACTGTGCTTTGGGTTTTGCCTTTGTTTTGGTCTGCAGAGGTAATCACTGCTCTGTGTCCAAATGTTATTAATATAATATTAGGCGGCTCGGTGGAACGGAGCCGGCTGCTGCTGCTGCTGCTGCTGCTGCTGCTGCTGCTGCCGGAGTGCGCGGCGACGAGGTGGCGCAGGAGGCCGGAAATTGGTGCTGGATTGAAAACAACCGGATTTTAGCAGCGGATCCCGGAGTTGCCGCGGTCTACACGTGTCCAGAAACTTAAACAAATGACTCCGGCGTGCATCACTTCTTTGTTTTAAAGCAGGGGTGTCAATCTCAAGAACACAGTGGGCCAAAATTTAAAACCTGAACAAAGTCGCGGGCCAACATTGAACAAATGAACCTTTTAATATGGACCGAAACAAATTTTGCTTTAACATTGAATATGGAACAAGCAACGCTTATTCCCATACATTATATATAACTTAATTGTGGAGACATGCAAAATCAAATTATAAATAAAAAACACACCAATGGCACAGTTGTAGTGTGAAGTCTCTATGCCTAGTGTCACAGAGGAGAGGGAGTTTCTGGGTCCTGTCCTGATTGATGCGCCAAAACAACAACAGGGCATTATGGGATTTGTAGTATTAGTGGTGAATGCGCTGTACAGTATAATACTGGGGGCAGCTCTAGCAGTCATTTGGTATTGTCTTGCGGGCCAAATATAATTGCAAAGAGGGCCAAATTTGGCCCGTGGGCCAGAGTTTGACACCCCTGTTTTAAAGAGTTCGCACCTTCCGGAACAGAAGGGCTTCGCCTCCCTCCAACGTGAAAACGCCGCGTCGTCGTGTCAAAGAGCCACGTGGCGCACAAACGCGAAGATCTCGAGGGGGCGTCTCGCTTTATTAATGACCTCCACGTGTGACGAAAACATCAGCATATTGTCGTCGTTCTTATGGAAATGAATTACTGTTCTGGAATTAAAAAACACGCGCCTCACGCTGGGACTGTAATACGCCGCGTGTTTCCGCCGCTAATATTTCACCAATCCGCGGCGCTTTCCATATATTACGTGGTCACTTTGATGACTGCTGTCTGCTCGGCTCATGCATAAAGCAGATCATGCGAGGGCAATATAAACCGCCGCGCTTTATCTGGCGGGTTCCCGATGAGACCGAGCGAGCGAGCGGGGAATGAACGGCGGCTTTATGTTGGCCGCGTGAAACAGAATGATATCAAAAATAAAATTTGTGACACTAATGAGACGTAGACCTGCCATCATTACTCAGGCAAACGTATTAAACAACAGGACATAAGCGCTGAAAAAACCTCATATTTCTCGGGAAACAATGTTGACATAAGTGTTGATAGCTCTCGCTGATATATTGCCCTAATTTTAGCGCAGTGGAGCAGCGGCGCCCTGATCTATGGGATTGTGCGACTCTGATTCCCGTCTCATCTGTGAAACCTCGGGCATCTCCTGAGACCAATTGGAAAAGCCCTAATGACTTCTTTTTCCGTGCATAGTCCTAGCCCTCATTTTGAGAGAGAGCGCACGTAATTGAAATTCCTCCCATAAAAAAGTTCAGCGTTTGGGTTTGCCAGGGCACAGGTCTCAAAGTGCACACTAATTAAATACATGTAAAATATGATATCTCTGACTATCTTTTGATAGTCTGAGGCTATATAGTAATTAATCATGTACATAATGAATATTAAGTCAAAGGAATCTTTTCTCCACTTTCCTCCAGAGTGAAACATTCTTCTTCTATAAATACCTTGATTGCTCAACTGGATTTGACAGAAGCAAAAGTGCAAAGAATACTAATTTATTCTGTCTTGTAACGTAATAAAGAGAAAGAGTAATTAACCATTTGGAAAAGGAGCTCCGTATTAAGGATTTTTCTTTTTTTTTTCTGAGGCTAAATTGTTGGAATCTTTTTCACCGGGGGGTGTTATCTAATAGTTTGGTGATCCTTCTGTTTTAGTTTCTGTTTAATCAAGGGAAATATACAAAGCCATCTGTGTGAGGAGACGCTTCTCTTTTTTTTTTACTTTGGTGCATTTATGTATAACAGATTCATGAGATGTTTTATCTGAGGCTTAAAACAAGAAAAATACGATTTTTCTGTTGCAGATACAGTTGCTAATTTCTATTTTTAATTATCAAAAGATTTGTTTTGCAAAATACAACAATCCAAATAGTTGCAGAATATTTTTTTAAAACACTTCTTTTTTTTCTCCTTGCAGTAAGCTAAATGCAGGATGGAGCTGGGTTTCTACTTTGATTGCCTCCGTCTCTCCCAGCGGCCTGTTAATCACACTGAAGTATTCCAAATGTAATCCCATCGCATCTCTGACCTTTTGAAAGAGGCAGACATCAGTACAATTAGAGTGTCATAGAAAATGCTGCGAGGATTTGATGCAAATCTCTTTTAAAAATGAGCACTCCCCTGCTGACGGCGGCGGCGGCGGAGGGGCTTGCAACGAGACGCCAACAAGGTGTAACTGATAGCACTCCTGATGCCGCGTATCCACACGCAATTTAACCTTTTCCTCTGTCGCCATAAAGCATGTCGCCGGAATAAATGCACGTGGAGATAATGCGCTAATTGAATAATAAATTGCCTGACGTGAGGAAAACTGTCGTATTTCCAGCGACAAATCTATCAGACGGTGCTTCGGAGGGTTAAAGCCTGCTTGAAAATGGAAAAGGCTGTATTTCATAACTGATTTTTTTTCCAGAAATCCTCCTCACAGAACAGATACAGCGTCACTTTAATCAATTCTGCTTTGTACAGTCGATCAGCAAACAGCTCAGGCTCGGCCCGCTGCTGCACTACATCGCTCTGTTCTGCATTCGCTTTATTTTATATGCACCTTTACTTTTATTAAAATTAACGAGTTGTAGTAAAGCTGACATCTGGACTGATGCCGTTTTTTAAAAAATGTCTTTTTTTTTTTTCTGCTAACAGAAATGCCAAGTTATGTGTGAAGCAGTGTTTGTGTGCCTGATGTAAGGAGAAAAAAAGGTTGTTTATGTTTTTATATTCTTAAAGCATGAGGTTTAGCTTCAAGAATCAAATTCTAATCAGGTCAAATATTAGTGAGGATTTAAAAATCATGCAAGAGTCACTTTTGCAAAAGCACTGTAAAAATAATAATGTTCCAGCAACTGAAGTAAATACAGTAAAATAACAGAAATACAGCAATTTCCCGTATTTAAAACACAGTTCCAAGCTTTAACTTTATATTAAATCACATGTGTTAATGTTTTTTGCCTTTTTAATGTTTCATTAAGGGTATTTAAATGTTTAAAAAAAATATGAAAAATGGTTAAATGATGCTGTAATATAAATAATCCAGCTTTATATTGCAGAAAGGTGCCATTATTGGCTGTTTTTATAACATTATTAGTCAAAGATCTTGTGAAAAACACATCAAAATGCTGTCGTAGAACAAATAATTCAGTTTTTAATTTTACAAATCTACTTCTAATTTTAGATTAAATCAAGTGTGTGATGAGTTTTAGTTATACTTTTACATAAAAAGGATATTTACATGTGAAAAATAATGACATCACCTAGAAATACAACCAGTATGTAACAGAAATGCCACCATTAGTTGGGTTTTTATTATATTTAATTTTCCTTTATATAAAAAAAAAATCAAAATACAGTTTTAAATTTAGTTATTCAGTTTCTAATTGTAAGAATCTTCTGTTAATTTTAGATTATGTCGAGTGTGGGAAGAGTTTTTTGATGCAACTTTACGCAAACATCTCGTATATCTGACAGATCTGACAAAATTAAGTCCAACTTGAAAACAATACATTTAGCTTTGAAAAATCGCCAAACTACTGTCAATAAATGACTCCTTCTGATTATAATTACAATTACACACTGCTAGTTGTTGATCAAATCAAATGTAACGAGTTTTTACATAAAAATCTTTGATATTTAAATCATTTATTTCTCATTGGACACGTCTATTGTTGGAATTTTATTGATATTTTTTGTGTATTTCCAAAAATACTAAATCCAAATAAACACCACAATAGTGCACTGAATGAATGTAAGTGTGTTCAAAGCACGTCTGCATCCGAAGCTGCTCAAGCGAGCCAGAAAACCACTGAGGTCTTTTCTACTTATTACCCGTCTAAAGTTTCTCCTGCGACGCATCACGTGACCCGTCCAGTTTAGACTAACGGTAAGATGCTCCTTAATTTCCCAGAGTCCCAGATTGCTCGGCTCCAATTTTCTGTCCCTCAATACGCAGGAATCCTAAGCAGCCATTTGTAATTCACAATAATAGAAGAAGAAGAAGAAGAAAAAAAATAGCAGCGGCAGCGAAAACAATGGCTGTGTAACTGGAGGAGAAAAGCGACATGAGTGAGGGGAGCACATTACAGAAAAAGGCACAATCTACTTCCTGGTGCTCCCAGTTTGAATTTCAATCAAATTAGCGTCTCTTAAACTCAAAGTGACCCGTCTAGCTCCATTTCATCTGAAATGCTGATGAGGTTCATGGCACAATTATCAAGGCAGACATCTCTCTCAAGAGGCAAGCCTGTTGATGGCAGACAGGCCATTGAAAAATTAAATCATTTCCAGGGCCACGGAATGGCAGCTAAAGAAACAATCTGTCGCGAACCGGGACACAAAAAACCCGCACGCGCACAAACTACACACCCGTTATGAGTGTAATCACCTCCAGTATCGGTATATTTAGAGCGTTTTCCGAGGGGGGTGGCCCAATAACGTTGCAGGAAATAGGTCATTAGAAATTAACCGTTAGCATCCTGCTTTCAACTGGAGGTCTGACCCGATAACCGGATAAGACGTCGCAGTAACTTGTAATTACTGTCACATGCTTGTGTTTACGCCATATTTACTGGGGAGGAGGAGGATTCCAGGCTCTCAGAGAGTCGGAGGACGGCCGTCTGTCCCGCATCCGTCCCTCCCTATCGAGCCTATTGATTTGTAAACCAGAAAAAAAGGTATCTCGCCGTGTCACCGGAGTCAATGGAGAGACTACGGTGACCTTTTACGAGATGACAGAATGCGAGGCCGTAACGACAGAGCTACGCCGAAATGGATTAAAAACAACAATGTTAATGTCCTGGAGTGACCCAGCCAGACTCCACATCTTAATGCGATCAGGAATAACAAAGAGGAATGATGAAACCCTGCAGAAGAGCAAAGCCGGCGCAGGAATATTCCCACTGAGTCGGAGCTTTGTTAGCCACGAGAAACTTGAAAGAGATGATACTCGTTCTAACCAGTGTTTTCTCTGTTTTGTAGACAGGGTTCATTTAGGACACTTTGTGCAATAGCCACCTGTTTTTGTTGTTGATTAACAGTAAAAAGACAAATTATGATAAATCAACAAGCATGAACATTTAGAACAGAGGTGAATATTGTTGTAAATATCCTTTTTCATTGTGTCAAGCAGCGTGTGACTGATTTTAATCCAGAAATTTAATCTACTATTAAACATTTTCTATACAAAAACCGACTATTTACTATCTAAACATACAGTGGAGCAGTGGCATCCTTCACAGTAACTGAAGCCTCTCTCTCTCTGTGTTTGTTGTAATCCAATATTCTCTGTTCTATGTTTTGGCGTCACTCAGAACATGTGTGCATGTGAGTCCCTCACGTTGAAACTGAATGCCGTCTGTGCCTCTATAAACAGGCTGAGCGTGACCTCCCACACGTGTTGGAAACACTGAAGTACCGTCTGGAGCTTTCAGGCCCAAATAAATGAATTAAAATGTGTTATATTTATGTTTGTTTTTACGTACACTCATTGCATTTCAGCTAAACATGAGAGTTTATAGTCCAGTCTCAGCATGCGGCAGACATCTTAGTCATGCCCATGGGCAGTTATTTCAGGCTAACAAGACCAGGCTTGTACCTAAAGGCAATGTCAATGGTTAGCGGGTCCACGTAAAGTGAAACCAGCGAAAACAAACCAACAAATTTTTTAAAATGGTCTTTTTTCCTGCGTGTTATACTTCATCTACGTTGCACAGTCAGTGGCAGTCAGTCCAACTAAACAGTTCGTTGGATGTAGAGATGTTAATGATTGACAGCCAATCACGCAGAAGGCCAACATGCATGTTAGTAAATGTATCGTAGACCAGCTGTAGTACCTGGTTGCTCCACCAGGTGGAGCCTCTTCCTGTTTAACAACACAAGACTAGAGGAGGCGTCACTCAGACTACAGTTCATGTTGGCAGCAGAGAGCATTGTGGGAGTTTAGCAGCAACAGGACAGAGACTTCTGAGACACTTAATGCTGAAGTGTTCAGTGTGAGCCAGGACAGATTCCTACAGTCCAACTGCACATGCAGCAATGTGTTCATGATCTGATTGGTTGACAAAGACTTCTGTGATGGTTAATGACCAGACCTCACGTGTCAGGATCAACTAGAATATTATTTTCTCAATCTAGTGGAATGTTAGCTACTTACTACTTACTACTGTGCTAGACTTTAGCTGTATCAGTATAGGACACAAATTACACTCAATGTGCGTTATTGATTAATCAATTTATGGCTGATACATCCATCCTCTACACACCGCTTAATCCTCACTAGGGTCATGGGGGGCTGGAGTCTATCCCAGCTGACTCAGGGTGAAGGCAGGTTCACCTGGACAGGTAACCAGTCTATCACAGGACTACACTTAGAGACAGACAACCAAGCACATTCACACCTACAGACAATTTAGAATCACCAATAAACCTCAGCATATTTTTGGACTGTGGGAGGAAGCCGGAGAACCCGGAGAGAACCCAGAGAACATGCAAACTCCACGCAGAAACATTCCAAGTGTCCTCACTGGGACGCGAACCGGCGACCTTCTAGCTAATGGTGCTAACCACTGAGCCACCTACAGCCCATGACTGATAGAGGTTAAGAAAATTATTCAAAATTTTCATCCCTTTAACTGTTTATTTGTGAGTAGGGGCAGGACATATATTATACAACTGCCACCACTGGCTCTACAATATTCTCCCATATTTTCTGCATTTTGTAAAGTGTTTCCTTTACAGTGTGTCTGCAGGGAAACAGACACACATGAACCGGAGCAGCGCTAGTAAAGCTAACGCTACTCCAGTTAGCAGCAACTTGTTCAGTGTGTTTCACAGCAGCAGCAGCACCAGCTGACGGCTGCATTATTTTTTTTTTCTTTGCCGTCTCTTACGCACACGAGCTTTCTGGTCGTGAATGAAACATGAAGGGAGGAGGGTCTCGCTGCCAACACACCAGTTTGTTTCAGTCTGAGATGGCTGCTTTGACACTGAGCGGTCCTGAATGTTGTATACAGCACCGCGGATATTGACAGAAGGGGGTCACGTGAAGTCTCCTGAAGTTTTACACATGACACAGTGCATTTTCCAGGAACTTAAACTAGATTAATGAATAGAATAATTAGCCAATAAATAAATATATAAATATTTTAAAATACCTCAAAGTGGTTGGATACATCCACAGATGTGAAACACACCAAACGTCTCTGGCTAAAGCGTTTATCATCTGAATATCAAACACCGCTGTCAGAACAACACAACCTGATGTAATATTTATTTGTAAATCTCTTCCTCCAGCGTTTTATGTAATTCAGTGTTTGCAGTTATTTGGCTAATGAGAATCACTGATGACTGTTCATACACTTCTTCTTTTTTATTTAGCACATCATCACCAATTGGGTAGAGAGCAGTTTCATGCCTCATGAACTTTTGCACACCCCTCTGAAACGCCCGAGCTGAATCTGGATCTTTATGAAATCTTAATCTGCTGTGCTTTAAATAAACACCAACACCGTATGTACAGAGAGAGGAGGAACAAGGCGGCGCGCTGTCAGGCGGCAACAATGCAGCTCCTCGGAGAGCCTCGCAAGCAGTCCTGTCACCGATATAAATAGTGGAAGTACTTAGTCTCCAGAACTGCCTCACGTTTATTGACAACCGCCAGGAAATATGTGATTATTCACCGATCACACCGAGTCGTTTGAGTCTGCTGTAACCTCCTTCCGACTAACAATATTTAGATAAAACACGTTTAGCGCATGTGTCGCTAAAATCCAACATTTTCATTTATTAACGACAATCAACTTAGTCCAAGTCAGCTGTCCTGTAATCCCGCTGATGAATTTAATCTCCTCTGTTAGAGAGCGATCGATCACTCTCGTCAATGATACGCTCCTCGGAAAACCCATAATCCACAGGCATGGCAGGAACCGACCATGTTATGTTACAGCGATCAATGACCTTGTTATCGAATACTTACAATGAAGCTCATTAGTCAAAGAGCGGTCGATGCGTGAGCCACTTATTCACTGCGTGTATCCTAATATTTCTCTTTTTTTTGGGGTGGTGGGGGGGAAATTACTAGTTGAGGTGTGTCAATGTTGGGTTTTTTTTTTTTCTGCGGCGATAAAGATAATTGGTCCGACTAAATATATATTTACTTACACAGTTTTTATCTACTAGATGCTATCTGTCGGGTGTTTTTGCAGCCGTTATCCGAAATGTAATCAGCGGAAATGTAGCGGAAATCGCGAAAAAAGAAAGAGAAATCGCATCACCTAATATTATTATCAACGAATTAATTATTTGAAAACTGTAACCGCCGCGCAGTTTCACATCTGCCGGGGAGGTGTCCATGTGAGAAATTCCTGTACAGATTATCACCCACTTGAGTCGACTAATTGCTTGCAGCTGAATGTTCTAATTGAGCCACAACAGTCCTAAGGCTATTTTCACAAAATCATTGTGCTCATGAATATAATATGCCAGCCAGATATAAAAAAAAAAAAAACAACTCGGAGTGCCAACAGGATCTATCAAACTCAGCGAAGCCTCAATCCAATTCTCCACACTTCAGGGCCACATCAATTTCGGATGTTTAAAAAGTGAACACAGTTTTTCCACACAAGTACTAATGCGATTCTTTTTTTTTTTTTTCCCCCCCACACACTTAAATTAGCCGACCAGAGTAATTACGACAACAAATATTTTTGGCTCTCCGATCCTTTTATCTGCGTACAGTAGGAAGTACTTTTCTTGCAGCCGATTGTTCCACACGAGGAACATGTCGGCGACCACAGGACGGAGTTTCGAGGAGCTCAGACCTCACAAACACCGCATGCCAAACAGGCTGGAAGGGAAAAAATACAAAAAAAATCACCACATTTCTGACTTGAGGATAATTATTTCTGGCAGCGGGGGCATTCTTTCATTACATTTGCTTCCTATTTTAGTCTATTCTTGTAAATAAATGGACAAAGAAGGAAAAAGAATCACTAATTAGTCCCATATGCAATCTTTGTCAAGCTGTCCTTGAATCTATTTTCATTTTTTTTTGCTTTTATGATACTCTCGTAATAATTATTAATTAATCTGCTCCGTCCTGATCTTCTTGGAAAGAACTTGCACGAGACAACAGAGGAGAAAAGAAATCCACGTATGGCACTTTTCGTACATTTTTTTTGCATCACTTGGGTATTTTTTTTTTCATTTCTTCCTGCAACTTCTTTTTTTTGAAGTCGTGCACCTGAGAGAGACCTTCTTTTATCGCACATTTCTCTCTCTCTCTGCCACAATAGCCCCGGCGCTGACATCGGAATGCTAAAAACGCGTTTAAAATAACATCTGAACCGCGGCCTCTGGCGCTCTCAGGATATGCATATGAGGAATGATCCCGGGGTCCACTACAGACGCCGGCGGGGAGCGTTTCCGAAGAGGGCTGTTTGGGATTTGTTGTCGGGCTCCTGCTGGGTGGGTATTTGTGCTTCAGTGGACTGTTTTTTTTGTCCGAGCCAGGCCGAGGCCCGGCGTAATACGCGGGGCCCACAAGCGGGGAAGCCGCAGCCTTTCAAGACAGACAATGTGAGTCAGCTATCTGACTTCATCAAATGGGACTTGACAATAAACCCCCCGAATACAAGGCCTCTACTGTTTTATTTCATTATTTTTTTTATTTCCCAAGGCGGCTCGCCAGAGTTGCTGACGGTCTCATACCGTCCAATATCTCTCTCAGTGGCGAGTCATATGTCATTCCATCCTGTGCACTTTGGCTCCGGTGGCATCCCTATGTGACAACTGGTCTCATGTATTAAGTCTCAGCGCTCCTGTGTTTGCATGTGCACGTCCGATGCACCTCTACCGGTTTGCCGCTACTTCTTTGGAAGTGATAGCTGCGCGGATCGTGGCTTTAAAATCAGCAGCAATAACTTGAAAAATATCCACCGACAACTCATCCATCGTGGCGGAAAAGTGACGATTCAAGAGAAACGCTTTTGCATTCAATGAAGAAAAAACTCGAACATGAATTAACTAATTACAGTTTTAATGCACATTCTTACTCGGTGACCTGCAGCATCTGTGCAATCGCACATCGCAGCCTCCCGATTAGCTCCCGCACAACATATCTCTTGTTCGGCGGATTTATCTGTTCGCCCTGTTGCACCGCGGCTAATAAGAAGCACTTTACATCCACTAATGTTATGTGTCTGTCAGTAATGTTATCTGATGTTACCGGTTCTGGGAAAGAAAGAAAGAAAGAAAAAAAAAAAAAGGATTTATGAAGTGAACTCATCTGCAAATTTCCTTTTACCGTTGTGACCTGAAACAGTCAGAGTTTGGCAGCGGCAGCATTAACTGGATTTACAGACGAGAGTCTGTCTGTTGGATCACTACAGAGCTGCAGGGTCACTGAGCCTTTTCCACTGACCTTGCACCAGACTAGAACATGTAACCGCGATCGTCGTGCATGAAGACACCAGCAGCTATCCACAGAAAACGCTCAGAAGATTTAAAAAAAATAGACCAAAGTGTCACCAACAACAACTAAATTGTCTTTAGTGTGACTAATAATTGCATTAAACTAATACAAAAATTTCATTAAAACACTAAAAATAAACCGAATCAACATCAGGAGCCAAAACGAACAGACCATCAGTGGGAGTTTAGGAGATAAGGAGCGTCTTTGAGTCGGTCCTGCCAACAGCCTGCCCTTAATCTTACAGACAGGAATTACCAAAAAGCCAATAGAGAAGATCAGTATGTTGAAGTTAAGGAAATGCCAGGAGTGGAAGAAGTAGGGAGAAGATTCCCTGAAGTAGAAGCAGCGCGCTAGAAAGACGTTAGAAAGTGTAGCTAAAAATCTCATTTAAAATTGATAATAGCTTTCTTTTTAATGGTATTATTTGTTAGGGGTCAACCTGACCAATTACATGAGTCAGCGTTTTTCAGGTTTTTCTTTTTTTCACGAGTCATGCCAAAATACATTCATTTAAAAAATACATGCAGCTATAGCTCTGATGTATCTCAGTATATAAAGATGCAAAAAAAAAACCTTCTGTGACGCCGTCTATAGCTCTTTTGTGGAGGCATCTCTGCAGTGCCTGAGTCCTTCTAGAAAAAATGAGGTGTGCCATGATTGGACCGTCCAACATGGTGCCCACGTCTCATTCAAAGTGACCACACCCTCACTTATGCATAAATATGAGCCTCAGTACAATTAAAACAGGTGAATTATACACAAAATCACCACGAGAGACCAAAACATTTCCTTCCATCAGGCTGCAAACACGTTTATTTCTGCTGTAAATTTGGACATTTTAACATTAAGCTCAATGGGGTTCGACTTTACAAAAACTGCCTCAAGTGGTCGTTTGAGGAACTGCAGTTTTTTGCACTTGTGAATCAGTTTTAGCTTTTTCAGTCTGCAATCTGATTGGTTACAAAACGGCGCAAAAGCACTGAAAGCTAAACGTTGCTAAGCTCTATTTAAGTTGAATTCACGCAAACAATAAACTAAATACATGACGTTTTATAAAAGTTTTGCCTTGGAGGTTGTGTTTTCTAAATCTGGACACCAACATTTGTAGTTCTACTGCCCGCTACTACCCCCATGTTTTATTTATCCTCTTTCTCTTCCCCGCTTTGTGTTGCAGACGCACAAAAAGACTCGCATTAACCCTCAAGCGACCGAGCTTTGTTAGCGAGCAAAACGACAGGGCGAGGCTATTTATGACCCCATTATCTTTTTTATTTTTTATAAAGGAATACTTTTTGGAACGGCTTCACTCTAAAATGCTCTAAATATTTGTGGTTTTACATTCTTTTAATGCAAAAACAAGTTTGAAATTTGTTTTTGAGGGGAATTAACTGCAGTAAATCTCAGTCTGTCAGCTATGATTCACTGCAGGACATGAAAGTGCAGCGACTAGAAGAGGAAAATTACAATAAAAATCAAAGTGGATGATGTTAACAAAATATATATTATATAAAGCGTCCTTGAGTGTCTTGTAAAGCATTGTATAACTATTATTACGCTCACAAGCGAACCCACTCAACTGTCCATTTTACTTCACACCAAGGAAAAAGGAAAAACTCTGAAAACTTGCAGGAGAACCAGACTAGAAAAAAAAACATGGCCAGAAACATTCATTTTCAATTCAATAAATCACAGTGGCACATACAAATATATACGGCCGGGGTCGTGAAAGCCTCCACTCAGTCACTTAAAGGTTAAACTGATTTCTCCGAGAGCAAGTAGGTCAAGCTCACTAATAATCCAGAACACACTGAACCCTGATGGATCCACGTCAGAATGCTGGACATGTGTTCAACGGCGGGGGTTTCTTTTTAGCTTATTTTAAATATTGAATTCTGGAGTTTTTTTTTTACTATATTCTTCTTTTAATCTGTTTGTCAGCGTTGTTTCACCTCCCAAGCTTCTAATTCTCTTCTGTCTCGGTGCAAACATTAACGTCTCGTGGGATATCGATGCTGACAGGCTGCCGTCGTGGCCCCTTTTTTTTTTCCACACATAGATTCACTTTTGCCATTTTTGATGGAGTAAATCAATCCGACAGCAGCTCTGCTATTCTCCTTGGTGGAAGACTTCACTCTCAGGGAGGATTTTTTTTTGTGAAACGGTCGACAGCGGTCCGGGGAGGAGACGACCATTACAGCGCCCTGTCAATTATTTTTTCTTTGCAGCTTCTACCTCACCGTGGCGTTTTTTTTTTTACCTTTGCGACATGATCTTGTAGGCGTCCGGAAGGTAGCAGTTGACGTTCTCCATCTGGAAAGGGTCGGCGTCGCAGATTTTGTCGTCCGTCCGGCCGTAGTTGGCACTTTCGATCATTATGACATCACTTCCCGGACACCGCAGATCGATGGGGTAGCCCTCGCAAGACAGCTCTCTCCGTACTAAGCCAAATGGCAGGGCGGCTCGGCTGAACCCTGAGGGAGAAGGGAAGCAGAAAGAGCTCTATCAGTGCAAATCGAAGGGAGATGTGTGGCGGCGCTGACACGGAGGACGACGCTCTGAAAGGCAGAAAAGAGCTGGAAAATACACAAAGGAGCCTTCTGCAATGCACGCTCTGTGTTATTTTATTCAAAAGGGCCCTAACTGTTGGGCAGTATGAATCATGAATCCATACAGGGGGGAGAGAACCCTGACATATATCAGTATATTGAGTGAACATTTCAGATCTCAAGCGCACCAGGGAGCTAATGGTGTTAGCATGTCATCCCCGTGCCTTAACCGGTCCCGAAAAAAAATCGATAATTGTCATTAAAGTCTAGTTTGTCGGCTTAAATGTCTGGAGCCTTGTGCCCCCCCTCCGGTGACCGCCGACGTCAGCACACTGACACAACACTGATAAGAGAAATTTAGCAGCTGCTAAACACAAGAAATCTGCTTTTTGTTGCTGTTTTTTTTTTCTTTTCTCTGTCACGCTGCTGTTTTATTTCAACGTGGGAACACACTGTCATCACACAGTCCATCGCTGGAGACTTGCGGTTTGCCTGCGACGCTCATTTTTCTATCCGAAATGAAAAAGAAACAACAAGCATGACAACATGAGTGTAATTTAATCCACTTTGCAGCACTGACAATCGAAGGGAGGCTGCAGAAAAAATGTGAATGTGTGTGTGTTGGGGAAGAGGAGGAGGAGGAGGAGGAAGATCAATATTGTGGCTCTGCAAATATGAACAATGCCAAAAGCCATACTTAAACTAAAAGTGAACTACATACACAAACCAAATCTGTTCTTCAGGTCAGAGTTTTCCACAACTTTGGGATGTCAGATTCTAAAGGGGAGTTTAAAAAGCTCTGCTCCGTGAACTCAAACCACTGGCGGCACCGAATACCAACGAGTGTCGCTGCACCCAGGGGCGACTTTCGTCACCTCTCGGAGGCCTCGGACAGCAGCTCAACTTATGGCGACGCAAAAAAGGTTCAGCTCACAGGAACCGATCCATACGTGCAGTCGCTTATAATGACTTTTGTTTTTTTCGCCTTTCGTTCTCGGCGTGGCAGCAGTTTACTTAAAGCCATCGGACTAAATTGGCAAAGAAAGGCTGAGTTCATTTTGCCCTATTGAACGCTTCATCAATTAACTACCAATACAATTATCTTTGTCTGATTAAATGCTAAGCTACAGTGGCAGGGGGATTAGCATTCCGCATTGTGCCGCCGCCTCGCCAGGAAATGCTGCTGTTTTACTTTACAAAGGGAGATAAATGTCAGTTTGTATTGCCTGATCCTCCGTTTGTGCGCCAATCAGGTGAAAATCCTTCTTCTGAGGTGCTCGGGGTAAACAAAAGGATCTGTGTGAGCGAAGAAGGTTCAGCCGGCCCGGCCCGGCTGACCTCTGTGGAGCTGTATTTGTTTGGTGGCATAAGGATCTTTTCTCTGCGAGTGCTTTACGACAGCAGACTTTCTCGTGTGACCGATAGACATTAAGGCTTTTCAGATACGATAGGTTCCAGCTGTATTTCATTTTCTTTCTTTTTTGTTGCCCCGTTTCTCTCTGGAGTCCAAAAAAGAAAAAGAGAGAAACGCTTAAGGTGATAAACAATTTATCAGAGATGTTGGCTTGAGAGGAAAAAATAAAAATAAAAAAAATGAAAACACAGCATGTTAGGAACAAGACTTGACAGCCAATCTGGAGTTCATGTCAAAGCACTCCGGCAGAGCTTCGCCAAAAGACCGAAATCCGGCGTTTAGTAGCTGCACGGAGGACGTAGAGCATCGCTCAGCGCCACGTTACCGGCGTCCTTCATACACAAATCATCAGCTGTGTAACGGAGACTTGTTCACTGCTTTCCTCTCGCCAGGTGTCTCGCCAAAACGTTCGTATTTTCCCGCATATGGTGCACCTGAGAAACGCGAAAAACTATTGAAGACACACGAGGAGAAGCACATGTCGTCCGTATCGCTGCAGCGTCGTGACTCACCGGCGCACAACTGTTCTCTGTCAAACGGTTAAATCTAATAATAAATGCTCACTGTCCATCATAGACGTCTGCACTGTTTAAAAAAAACTGTAATATCTGATCAGCTTGGGCTCCGAACGCTGCAGTTATATAATAGAACAGCAGGAACTCATGAAAACCTGATTTTTGTTTATAATAAAAACTGATTTTCCAGCCTTAATTTTATACAATGTTTTTTTTTTTTAGCTTTTTGAAATAAAACAAACAAACAAAACTACCTATAAATATAGTTGAATATTATAATGAGTTATTTAGTCAAATACTTTTGGAGAGAACTTGGAATCTTCTTTAGATTCAACTATTCATGGAGCGGCAACAGAATGTATGTAGGTACATGATTATATATGTGTATGTATAGATATGGGTATGTATGTATTTTGTATTATGAAGTCTTGTTATTTAATATTATTTTTTATTTGAAAAAAATAAATAAAAAATATTTATCCCAGAAGGGAAATTCAATTATATATTATAATACAACAATAAAATATATAATATAATAATAATAAAAATTTAGATATATATTGTTATTTTTCTTTTCTTTCTCTGTTTTTTTATATGTTCGAAATCTTGCCTGTACTACTGTGTATGAACAGCAAAAAGACAGTAAACTGGATTTAATTTGATTTAAAATAGTGAATGAATGAATGAATGAACGTATAAAAAAATCAATGAGGCGTAAAACTGCAGAAAGACGTCACTATTAGTTGGATTTTATCAGAATTTTCTGTTTAAAAAAATGTCAAAATCCAGTTGTAAAGCCAGTAATTCTGTTCCAGGAATCTCCTGTTAACTCAGATTCCAGTTTTTAAGTGTAATTTAAAAAAAATAAAATAAAATCATGTGTATTTGACAGATCTTTAATGATAAAGAAATAGGTCTACCTATAGAACTAAAGGATTTTCTATCGAATACAAAGCGTAAAGATATTTTCCATGTAGACATATTGTTAGAATTACAGTAGTAAACTGGTAATTCTACATATTAAGTGTGATGTCACGTTTATGTGCGTAATCTCACACATGAATGAAGTTTCTGTACACGTGCAAACACAAGAAATTAATATAATATAAATAATCAGGCTGCATCCTGAATAACAGTACCACAAAACATAATAGTTCAGTTTAGAACTGCCAGATTCTTCTGTTAATGTGATCTGATGTCATGTGTAATGTGATTTTTTTATTATTATTTTTTTTACATGTAGCTTCAGATAAAAATCTTTTCCCCCCATATAATTACTGGAACTACCTTTGAAAAAATTTAAAATCACAGCTATTAAACACGAATGACTCATAAAATATAAACAGGATTATTATTACTATAATAAACTTTTAGTTTTAGATCATGTCCAGCACATTTTTACAGCTAATTTTACATAAAAATCTTTTTTTTTCATGTTATGTTACATAACACATATAAATCAAGTCTACTTTTGTGATTGTATTTGTATTATTTTCTATGATATCAGCAGAATAAGAAGAAAAATCCAACATTTTTGCAGTGTATTTATTCCGTCCCTTCATGCACAAACGCCTGTTTTTCCTCTGATCTGCTGAGACCGGACCAGAGCCGAGCTTGTCTTACTATAAAGGTCACATTGACTGGGAGCGGATCAATCGGGTAGCAGTTACGTCCGTCTATAGGTGGGACGCATTAACTCGCGCTGGCCTGGAAGCGAGCTGCTTTCTGGCCGTTTGTCCGACCTCCCGGTTTGATCTGCAGATCCACGGCCGTGCCCGCTGACGCCGTGCGTCCCGGGAACTCTGCTAGAACACTTAAATCAGTCACCGCGGAGCCTTTTACAATCCCTGCCGCTGGTTTTATGATTTAGAGCCGGCTGATGCAGTCTCCCTGCTTAAATAGAAAAACAGAAGCCGGAGCAACGAGGAGATAAATGTAGGCTCGAGAATCCTGCAAGACTCCGTCCGAAGCACACGAGCAGCTTGTGCAGGCTGCGCGCTGATGACAGGCTCTGTAATAATGGTATATTTTCGTGTTCAAATTTCTGGATCTCCAACAAAATTGCCGTCCTCTCGGCGCACTTTATTCGCCGGCCGGGTTTGTGCAACACGGACCGAAAAAACCTTCAAAAGCCTCTCTACATTGATTAGGCCCGAGGCTGAACTACTTTCTCACCCTGGTGTCAGATGGTATTTTTGGTTCATGTGGAGATGAGTGACACGGACGAATCGATAAGGGAACACCCAGCAGTCCAGCAAAACACATCTCGACGCGATGGACGGCGTTCGTCAGCTAAATGTTAATTGTTATTACTCCATTTAGGCTCATTTATTGCACTTTTTATTTGGTTTAGGATGAACTTTCTTGACCAAATTTCCCAATGTGGTGGCGTGTCAAGCACAAATAAAAGGAAATATTGGTCATTATTGGCCACAAATCTAAATATTTACACCGATCCGAGGTTCACTTAAGTTCTTTTATGTCGTCCAAAGCAGCGTTTCTTCTTCTACAGCATTTACAGCGTTTCTTCTTCTACGTCTAATAAATGCTCTTCGTGGTGGCAAAAAGTCATGTTTCTAACTACAAAAATGACAAATTATTCGTCATTATTGGCCAAAAGAACTGCTCCGCTGACATCTGCTCGTTGCCTAAGTCCTTTCATATTGAACAACGCCGCGTCTCCACATTAAATAAATCCTCTTTGTCTGCTTTCACACGGATAATATGAAGAAACAAAAACACCATCGATCACGCGTCGCAATTACAACAGAATAATACGATCGCAGTGGATCTAACATAAACACATCCAATGCTTACTGTCTCACTTAACTAAATAATGTGATTATTCAAATGAGCCTGAAAAGTAATCATTATTTTGCTCATGGGGTCATTAGCATAATTATTCAGGGAATGCATGCTATGAAAATTATTTACTTTCCATATGGTGACAGTAAAACACGTCAAGAATAACAATACGTGGCGAGCGTTGAGATATTGACTACATAAACCATCCAGCGACGCTTTCTTCTGCTTAATGATCTCCTAAAATCGCTTCCAGATAAAGCTCAGCGGTTAATTGGAGCAGCAGACAGCACTTGTTGCTGCGTTTCCTGGACCTTTTCTTTTTTTACCTCTGAGCTTTTCTACAAAGAGGCTGCTGAGGCAACAAAATGGCGCCACGCATAGTGCACACGGACACAAAAAAAAAAAAAACACGACCACGAGGCTGCAACTGAAGCAGCTTTTCCACTGAATTAGCTCTGGTTCCTCAACTACTGTAGGTCTATTCACGACCCGGAGGAACCTTTGTGTTCCCACCAGTTCGGAGCAGAACCGTTCTAATCGAGGCTGCGCCATCGACGGCGCATCGACTCGCTGCTGCAGAACGTTACGCTGACGTCGTCACGGTTCTGCCGTCGGGTCGGGGAGGAGCCGCCGCGCCTCGGTTCCCGCTGGGCGGCGACTCCTCGCGTTACGAAACCGATTTATTTTTGGTCGAAATGCGCAGAAGGGTTACAAATTAGACCCGAGTGGAACCAGTCGGTGGTTTTTTTTAGCTCTTTTTGTTCATTCCTCTTCACAGGTCGAACACACTTTGGATATTTGAAACGTATAATTTAAAAACTAACATTATTAAACTTGCACTCTGTGATAATGACGCTGACTGATGCACATACTGCAGTGCTAAAGCTGCATCAGAGTGCAGGAAATGCAACATAAAGTCATGCAAATTCACTCAAACACATCAGCTTGCAACTTCATTTGCTACTTAATTAAAAAACAACAACATTATTAAAGGTATACTTTGACTCTGTGATGATGACACTGATGCAGCATCAACACTGCAGCATGTGCAACAGTCACGCTGCAGGAAATGCAACATAAAGTCACGCAAATTAACTCCAACTCATCAGGCTGCAACTTTTTTTG
>NW_007579345.1:62286-70837 GCF_000690725.1 Stegastes partitus | reverse complement strand
GCATTAACTCTGATTTAAGGTCCTTAAATCGACTTTTTAAAAAAAAAAACTTTACTTAGTTTGTTGACCTGCAGGCTTCATATGAGCGAGAAACACTGAAAAGAAAAATCTGGATGGAAAAACAAACCAGTTGCATGTTAATATTCCAGTTACAGAAACCAAAAACAGGTTCTGTTTGTTGCTCCGACATGATTCAACACGACTTATTCGATCATTTAAAACACAAAGTCACACCTGAATCCAACGCAACAAAACAAAGAAAACTATTTTGGATGTCTTTGCCAGTGTTTTTTTTAATTATTATTTCCAGTTCCAGTGCACTTCCCTATAAAAATCACTCACATATATATTTATAAATGAAAATACTGCTTTTTTTTCATTTTAAAAGAAATATATATATGTATAGAAAAAGAAAATGCAGTTTTTACACAAATCCTAAGAAGCATTTTCTTTCTTTCCTTTCCTTTTATTTTTTTATTCTCTGCACTAATTAAGCAGCAGGAAGCAAAAGATCAAGGCAAGAGTCAATGAAATATAGCATGGGAAGCCCTGCTCTGTTACCACGGCAACCGGGTGCAGCAGAGACACCGGTCAGACCCTTATTATGGGCTGTTGACACTCTCTCTAATCACCTACGACCTCCGCCGGAACGTATTCAACTGGAAACCTTGAAAATAGTGGGTTGTTGTTGTTGTTTTTTTTTGCTTTATCTTCATTTATCAACAAGCAAACATTAGGAAAAAAAAAAAAGAAATAAAAAGTGGAGTCACTCAACCTTTGACTTGTGCTTATTGGAAGCGTTGCTACAACATGCTAGTAATTGACTTTGATTGGTGCACAGGACCTCTATTTCCATGGGTTGTAGCACTTTATTACTCCAATGACAAACCTCTATTTAAAGCTTCCCAGGCTGCCTTTTACTGCCATATGTAACCTTTGCAATGACATTAGGCCCATAAAGAATCTGCAGCTGAAGAACTGTGAGAACCCCCCCATACGTAGGCCGGAGCCATTATGCACCATCTCTTTGGTGCCGTAATGTTTTAATTCTTTTTTTTTTTTTTTTTTGCTCGCAGATGAGCCAAATCAATTGGAAAGTGACCATCTGGTCGGATACGAGTGTCGCCGAAGCAGAGGTAATGAACAAAATGTCTTCCTGCTTCACAGAGATGAGGAGTCATTAGGATCTTCTTCAGCCGTGGAGCGACGTCCGCCGGACTTTACAAACCCGGCGGGACGCGAACGGTAAATACATGTACACACCCAGCTGCGTGGTTAATCAGGGCCGCAAACTTTTCTTATTTCACTGCTGCCGAGCGCCGATCATCGAGAACAAACGACAGAGGCTCTCGCTTTTCATCGGGGCCTATCTCGCATCCAGTTTTCATATTGAAGCGACTCTTTGTGACTTGAGTTACACATGCTTCCACAGTTCGTCCAGAGGCGAGGCAGGGGCTGATCAAAAGGCCCATTCAGCCTCTCACGCTGCCATCATTGTGCCCGGAGCACAAAAGAGGTCTCCAGATTATTTTGATGTGAAACCAGATAATTTTTTCTGTCGAGAGCCAATGAGGAGTGTGACGAGGACGCTCCCGATGCTTGTCGTCTGCCGTTAGCGCGGCCCTTTGATTTCCCCTCGCCGTTCCGATGAGAGCTAAACAGCTGCTTGTAAATGAGCTAGCATCTCTTGCTTAGCCGCCCATTATTCTGCGCTCCTGAGCCGACAAGGTCGCTTGCTGGGGGGATTTTTGGGTGAAAGAAAAGTGTGGCCTATAGCATTAGCTCGGAGCCGCAGGAGCCACAGCTTGAGTCCTCCAGGTTCTGCAGACCGGCGCCCCCCCTCCCTCCTCCTCCTATCTGTGCTACAAGCAAAAAGGAAGTCTGTGCAGGAAAAGAAACCTTTAAGTCAAGACTCTTCCCACAGTGCTGATTCTATAATCCAGAGATATCCTTTACAACAGCATGTATTCTTAAGAAGTCAGGTCCACGCAGGGGAGGAGAAGAAAGAAAATATTGCATATATCCAGCGAGCAGCAGGGATCGAGCTCCACCGCTGACTCTGTGTGGCCATTGTAAAGACGAATTAAAACTTCTGCCATGACAGATATTAACATCCTTTTGAATTTCTTGGCGTTAACTTTAACTCAACACTGTGTTCCTGTTTTTTTTTTTCCCTACTTTGTGCAAAGCTGACGTCACGTTCGCTCACACTTGCTCGGCGCTTCATCCCGTCTGCAGATTACTAAACGAGTTGACAACTAAAACTATGACGCGTGCGACACAGAATACGCCGCCGTGACATCTTAGCTCATATTTATATCCGAGATTATCCTCTGTAGGGGAACAAAACATTGATTTTTTTCTATTCTTATTTCGTCAATGCATCAGCACGACACCGCCAGGAATGTGCACAAAAAAACCACAGCACAGAAAAAGAGGCCATTTCTCTTACACATATATATATATATTACATAAATATATATTCTGATATTACATTATGTGGTGTTGAAATACGTGGAAGAGCGGCTGGCTCTTTTGAAACCTACTTGCGCAGTGAGAGGCAGACAGGAACAGAGAAAAGATATTGGAGGAAGAAGAAGAGGCAAAGAGCAGCAGGAGAATGAGCATTCCAACCTCATTTGTATTCTACACCATCCAGTTCACTCCAGTTCATTTACATCTCCGCTACTTCCATAGCAACAGCAGGGGGGCTATCAGGAGCATCTTTGATATAGGTACATGACTCTGAAAAAGATCTTGTCATTTCTCTCTGAATAGATGCCACGAAAGAAAAAAAAGAAAAAGAAAAGAGCCATTTTTTTTTCTCTCCTCCCTCCCTTTCTGGTTTAGGTGGGCCTCTTTAAACAGAAATTTACCCTGTCAGACACTTTTTTCTTCTTCCTCCATTTAGTTTATTCCTCATCTCCAAACCAGCACTTGTAGACACATAAGCCAACACACAGGAAATGCCATCATCGCACAAGAAAAGAAACACGATCCCACCGCAGCTTACACTACGAGACAATTTTTACCGTCTCCCGACAAAAAACGCGGACACTCGGAAAGACCGGCAGCCAAGAAAAGGTTTTATGTGTTTCCTTCTAATCCATAAGAATTCCAACAAATACGAGGCATCAAGTGTTTGCTGCCAGACGAAACGAGAAAGCAGCAGCAGCAGGAAAACACGGCCTCATCAAATTCCATGTACACTTGTATGTAAATCAACCTTTAGGCCTAATTAAGCTCTATGGGGCTCATCAAGGTCATAAATCCCCTTTTTTTTCATAATGCATTATTGACTTCACATCATCTGCACATGTCGGCTGACTGCACTCGCACAAGCACACAGTGTCATCTCGCTCTCTAATATCGGATAGCCGTGGGCCAGGCGCTGCCTCTCTGTGTGTGTGTGTGTGTGTGTGTGTGTGAAAGAAAAAGAGGGAGTGTTTTTTAGGTCATACAAAGAAAGGAAAAAAAAAAAAAAAAGCAAGGACATCTTCTGGAAACTGTAAATTTCGTGTCCGGTCAGCGCTGCCTTTTTACGGTGAGGTTTTTTAAAAGTGAGCACTAAATGAACAAGTAATGATTTTTTTTTTTTTCATATAGTGAGCTGACGGCGCTTTGTTTGGTTAAACCGTGAGTCATTCCCAAAGAGGACGCCATAGGTCGGCCCCCGCTAAGAGCCACGGCGGAGCTCTTCGGCGGACCCTCGTTACTCATCAGCCTCGTCAGTGACAGCGTTTCAAACGAGATCAAATGATCCAGAGTTTAGACGTGTTAAAAGAGTGATGTGTCATTTATTTATTTATTTTGTAATTTGGCAGCTCGGTATCATTTCCACACTTTTCATTACCCCAAAAAAAAAAAAAAAAAAAAAAAGAGGCGAGATACATTGGGTAACCCAGACTCTTCCTTCTCTGCTCCAATGAAGCGTTTGATGCTCCTCCATTCAATAAAGCAGCATTTCCCAATGGGTCACCGGTGGCAGTACACACAAATGAGAAGGGTCCATCTGCTTGGTTTGCATTCAGAAAAAGTGCACTTCCTCGAGCGGACCGCGGCAGCGCTTCGTCTTCCCAAGACTCCGCTCTCATGTGTATGCATTTGTGCCACATTATTCAGCTGCTGCTTCGACTGACCCCCACCTGGCATTCAAATTCCCTGACCAACAGGGTAGTCATGCCTTGATGACACGACTGCTGCTTCCACTGAATTCTTTATGCGCCTCTTATTCAGGCCAGACTCGCTGCCTTCTCTGCAGATTGTTATGTGACACAATGCTGTTTTTTTTGTAACGCCGGCCTCGTTCAAGGTTACGCACACCTGCAGAGTGTTTATGTGACGAATGCACAATAGTTTTGTTTGTTCTTTTGTTCTTTTTTTTTTTTTTGGCGAAAATGTCATTATCCTTCGATTCTGTGCAGTTCAAGCATCGCGTCTCGTAATGCCGGAGTTAAAATTGAATCAATTTATCAAGGTTTTATTGGGCGCTGTTCACCATAATCCCGCGGCTGAATATTATCTTGATGACCTTCCGTCTCTCTGGCGTGTTTCTCCCCCTCGAGTGAACCGATTGTTGTAACGTTTAAAAGAAGTTCTCCCCTCTTCACCCCGACACTTTTTTTTTTTAAGAGGAAAACTTTCAGATGTGGATTAACCTCGTCTGAGCCCGAAACATTCTCGCTCCTCCATCTGCTTCCATGTCGCAGCGGGGGCACTTTGAAGTTATCATTTAAGGGTTTATCAGATGTCTCTCGTGCTTATCGGCCTTAATTATTGCTTGTTGGCTATTTAAAAAATACTTTGGGGGCTCTGAGGAGGAGGAGGGGGAAGAGAGAGATGGAAATTAGGCAACTATTAAACAAGAGGCGGCGGTCCAGCTGAGCCGTGTCGCCGTCACAAAAGACGCACTTATATATTAAGAGGCGCTTGTTTGATATTGATTTCGAGCGTTTCCACGTGGGGGGGTGACATCTGTCTTTGATTTGCCAAGAGTGGGGCTTTAAACCAGAGACCCTTCCCATGCAAACACTCGCTATGACTCACAAGGTCAGACGCTGAGTCAGGCGAGGTCGCGGCGCAGAGGTCTGCCAAATTGCCTCGAACTGACGTTTGTTTAGTTTGACAGCGAGTAAACCAACATGTCTTCAGCCTCCGACGAGCACCGACAAAAAATGACTAATGAGCTAAAGAGCTTGGTTATTGACTCGTTGACTCGTTTTAGCGGCCCGAGCAGGTTTCGGACCGGAAGCGTCGCCGTGACTTTAAAAGAAAGAGCAGAAAACAGCGTGTAAGGTAACAAGCTTCATGAATGTGCATTCAGAGTTCCTTCAAAAAGGTCCTGCTCCTAAATCCTTTATATTTATGGGCGTAGTTTCACCACCTCTCGTTTACAGGAGCCTCTTCAGGATTTATTGCAGCTCTAAATCAGGGATGAAAGCAGGAGGACAAAGAGGATCCCACTGAGGGCAAGGAGGGATATCTTACATCCGACTCTCGTAGGCGAACTGTGAAATCACAAGCTTTCGGATACATTACGTTCTCTTAACCGAATCTGTCATTACGTGTCCTGCAATCAGTTTTCTTTGCACGATCTCCTCCAAACGGTCCTCCGCCGTCGTGCCCGTCGGCGGCGTCCTCACAATGAAAACGTGATTGGGTCCCCCCCCTCCTCGAACACCTGCAGATTGTTGTTGTTTACACGCGTTGCGGCTGTTGTGGAGTCGACGGCGACGTAAATAGCGGCTCGAGGCCACTTCAATCAATGCATTCATCCGTCGGCTTGCTCTTGTTGCGGGGGAATCAGAAGGTGTGCGGTGGGGCTAAATTGCTCACATTGATAAATATATGTAATTCACCTGACGGGGGAGAAAGCTGTAAAAGTGCATTCATTCGCATCGGTGTCTAATTTACAGGAGGGAAGAAAAAAAAAAAAAGAAAGCAGCTTAGAGTCGATATAAATATCAAGTGAGCATCGGCGTGCTGAGATCCATGTGACCAGAACTCTAATCCCCTTAAAATTCCACAGCATTACAGTAGCAAACAGGAAACAAAGCCGCGTTTTGCCCTTTGACCGGCCGAGCCGGTTCATTTGTCCGGCGCGAGGTGTACATGCTGGTTCCCGTTTGAAATACCATCTACGCTGGATAATCAAAAACATTCTCCATCGTCCGCCCCTTCCAGACAGCACTTCATCAGCAGTCCTTGCGTGAGGTCCGTCTGCGCTCCTTGATGTCCACTACACACAGCTCGAGCAACACAGAAATATATTAAAGAACCAAAGCGCCTGTGCTATTTCTTTTATCATACGGGCAGCTCTTCCCTCAATTCACTCCTGCTTTCTTTTTTTGTTGTTGTCTTCTGCTAAATATACCAGAACTTTAACATCAAATCTTGCAGCTAACCCGAGTTGAAGATAGCAAATATAGAAACACAAGAGCAGACAGCAGAACTTTCAAAAAAAAAAAAAAACAAAGACAGGCATATCTCTGACAAATTGATGCCTGCTTATACAAAGATGCCCACATACCGCTCGTCACATCTGCCATGGTCAGATCAGAGGCAACCATCGAGAGCACAAAACAATAAATGTTCCATGAATAATGTGCTCTTGGTTATAGGCCACTGCACCGCAGATTGATAAGTCGTATTTGTTTTCCCGTGTTTGGGATTCAGAGAAGAGACTCGATGGGTTATCAGAACATGCTTTGTAGATTGTTTGGGATATACTTGTTAGGGACCCACATGATTCCACTGAGCAAGAACAAAGTGAGACAAAGCATGACGGTAAAACACGAGGCAGACGAGGCGGCATGTGGGTTGATGACTAATCTGGGGGTGCCTGAGATCCCACCCAGCGAGGCTCTCGTGGGAGCTCCGCGAATGCCCATTATCCACGAAAGATCAGCGCCGAGGACGATGGGAGACGGGAGAAGGTAGGTTTCACACTAAGTCTGTCACGGAGGAACCAGACGACTCCGCCAGACGACTCCCAAACCCAATTAAGGACCGTGTTAGAGGGTTGAGCAACATGTCGGGGAAAACGCAGACTGGATGTTTTGTCTGAGACGTGATTAAACAAATAGCCTCGCCGCTGAGGAGAAAAAAGACGTCACAGGAGCCTTGGAATAAAGCGAGAACCTTTAGGGACGTAGAGCTCCATGAAGGAGAGGCTGCCTCCCGTCTGAACCGCCACATCAGTGTCACGGCCGAGATCTCAGCGCTGAGTTATGGACGGCGACAGCAAACAACAAACTAATGATGCTTCTCAAGGTTATCTCTGCATAAATAACCATTAAGAAGGAACGCTGACGCAGCAGCTAAAACCCACAGACGCCCGACTCAGGCCACCGGAACGCCGTTAAAAAAAAAAAAAAAACCTCTGCCAATGACAGCTAGTTAATAATTATGAGTTTCGCACATTTTGGGTCAGTGGAACATCTTTTAGTCGCCAGGTGAAGAGAGAGAGGAGGGAGGCGAGGCGAGGGAGGAGGGCGGCGAGATGTCAGCGCTCCTCCATGCTCTTGCATGACAAACACCAACCTGGAGCCAGCTGTGACAAAGCCCTAATCCAGAAAATCCCTCCTTCCTTTGCTGAAAATCCTAATGAGGATTTGAAGTACTCGGCAGGGAGGAGACCCAGGGGCTGTGGTTACACCTTGCCACTGCTTGCTCTCCCAGTCATTGTCTCCTTATCTCCTTACTGGCCGAGGCTGGCTGGCGATGAAAGAGACGTGACAGCATGGTGGGCCTCCGCACACAGACCCCACGCCTGGCCGGCTCCACGGGAAGCCGGTCTGCCGCAAACAGCCAGGATGCCATCGAGACTAAACCAACACGAGTTGTTTAAGACACACGAGAGACAAAAGAAAAATGCAGCCTCCTTCCTTCCCCCCTCCTCCTCCCCTTTAGGCCTGGAGCCGCTGCCAACATTAAGTTAAAAAACTGAGCATTTTCCACCAAAACAACTCCAGCAGGTGAATCCATTCCTAAAAATGTTGTGCTAGTTTTTTATTTTTTATCTCTCCAAGACCACTATCGGCTAATACAGCTATGTACGGCGACAGGGACAGGCCAGAGGGAGAAGTTCTCAAAGTGCAAAAAAAAAATAAGCGACTGGCCACCAGATAAGATAAGATAAGATATACCTTATTTCCCCCCCAAATGGAGAATTAGCCTCAGGCAGCAGGGCACATTTTTACAGCTACAACTAGAGATGATAAAACACAGCGTATAACAAGGCACAGAATGAGACGTATGTATGCACGAACCAAACCAAAAGTGTGTTCTGAAAATCACACCATCTTCCCACCAGGGCAGCGTGATACGGCCGAAAACATTCATCAGGATATAAATGAGAAGATTTGCGATAACGATATAATTAGACAAAATACTTCAAAACTGCACAACTTTATTGGTGCAAATGAAAACAAGAACAGTTGCTTTTCCATTTAGCAAGCAGCTGTTTTTGATGTGCGTTAAAGCTATATGCTACCAAAATCAATAGCGCATAAGTTGTAAATTGCTTGCAGACAGTTTGTTTAATCAAAAG
>NW_007579345.1:23914-61441 GCF_000690725.1 Stegastes partitus | reverse complement strand
ATTTCATACCATCCCCTAACATTACACCGTGTACGGTACGACATGGTCCAGCCCTGCTTCTCACTCCCACATCTGTCCTCACCAGGCTGTTGATTTCTGATGAGACTCCAGATTTACAGAAAGTAACTCGAAGTCATATAAACAAGCGTCAGCAGAAGACCAGATCAAACAGGTGATGGCGCGGCTCTGCGGTTCCTGTTCTTGCAGGTTCTGGCTTCACATTAAGCCCCGAGCTTTTACTCGCAGTAATTACATTTCAGAACGCCCTGATTGTCTATTTCACTCCATTGACTTTGAGATGAAGGCTTTAAGTCTCTTCTGTTTCCCTTTCACATTCCCGCACAATGAGCGGACTTTTTAAGGTGCCCTTCCCTTTTGCCCTTGAGAAATCTCCAGTACTTTAAATATTTCCAGCAGAAACAATCGCGCCGGTTCGGGGGCGTGTGGAGCAGAGCTTGTTCAAACACGCCTCCGCCGCCGAAACGCAGCTTTTATACCCTAATTGAAGGTAAACCAGCAATCAGGGGAGAATAATTGTTGAAATGTTGTCAGATAAAATCCTCCCTGACCTACTTCTAATAGTGTTTTTAAGGCCTACTTCTGTGGACTCATTGCAGGACTATAAAACAATAAAAGCCTCATGATCCAGACAGGAGTCAACACTGTGTCATTAACCGCTCGTATTTTGCTGCTCCTGTAACCCATTTTTTTTTTGCTTTCTTGGCTGTCCGTCCGACACGGTACAAAGTTTCACCTCCCTTCCTCTTGACACAGAACCCCAACTCTGCTCTCTAATTCTGCCGCCCCATAATTCTGAGAAATCTTCGAGAAAAGCCTTTGAAGGGAGCGAGAGGCTGAGCGAGGTGCGAATTGTTATTCAGTCGCTGAGATATACAAATCCTTTCAACCCCCCCAGACTTGGCTAAATTATTTTGGAAGACATGTGAGCCAGTTTAATCATGTCTTGCAAGGGTAAATCATCACTGTGTTTTTTTTTTTTTTTGCTTTTTGCTTTTTTGCGAAAAAAATATTATTACTTCTTAAATTACACCTTCACCTCATTTCTGGAGGGTTGCTATGGTGACATCCGCAGGGACACCAAAAGGAAATAAACCTGCTGCTTCAAAGACGATCCCTGAATGCCAGAGGGCAAAACTTGTGTTGATGCAAAACAATATCAAAGATTTAGACGGAGATGGATGGACGCTGCAGCGCTCCACGACCCGCCTCGCCGACTTCAACACCTTCAAATGGTCATCCGTGTTAACGTTATTCAGTGGATAAATGTTCGAGGTGCGTTGCCTTCACATGCAACAAGCCCGGCGCCGGAAGAAATAAATGAATACATGAAATCCATTCGAGCAAGGAAAAAACACAACTACTGTTTGTGAAAATACTGATTTTTGACGTGGATGTTAACAGGAAACGTAAATTAATCTTTTTTTTATTTACAATTTTTTAAAATTATTAATATATATTTTTAAAATAACTGCAGGTATCCATAAAATCCATTTTTTTCTGATTTAAATACAAAATAAAGAGTGTTATTTTATGGTCAAGCGTCGCAAAAGAACTAATTGTACTAATTGTAAAAATACAGACTTTCGATGTGGACATTAAGTGCAATTTTTATTTATTTTTTTAAACAAAACAAAAAAACATTTACATTGTAAAAAAAAAAAAAAAGTATTTCTAGATATTATCTTCAAGTAAAGTATTTAACAGTTTTAATTTTTTAATCCCTAACACGGCCGTTTTAACCCAAAAATACAAGCAAATATCTGTAAAATAATGATGTCGTAGCTTATTTAAATAAAGGGAAAATGCTGTGATTTTACTGTTGAAAATAGTAAAAGAACAAATTATTGTTTTAGATGTGGACATAATTTACAGTTGGCCTGTTTTTTATGGTTAAACATGTGAACTAATACTTTTATCTGTCATTTACCAAAACAGAGAAAATCTATAAAATACCAGTTTTAAAAATATTTACCTTTTTTTTATTTAAAAAAAACAAGATTTTTAACATACACAATTTGTCCTTAAAATATTGCCAGATATCATACAGCATGATATCATTTAAAGTTTCGGCCTTTCTTATTATGTGTAGCTTGTCAATTAATATTTTTTTTCTGTAATTTTAATAGTTATTATCTCTAATTCAAATCTAACAAAATGGGGGAATTTATAAATTAACAGTGTTAAAATAATTACCTTTATTTTATCCTTAATATACATCATTTGTCTTTCAAATGTTGACAGATATTTGTTAAATAATTTTTGCTATATGATGTTGACATTACTGACAGTTCTGACCTGTCTTATTATGCTGAATGTGTACATTAATAGTTATTATCACTAATGTAACAAAACGGGGGTAAATGTTTAAGATAACAGTAAATTGTTAAAAACAAAATGTTAAAAAAATGTAAACAATCTTTTGTACAGTCTGTGCCAAAAGGCTTTCAATTTGTAAAAGCTGGTAAATTTTAAGAATTAAGCGCAGCTCTGGTTTTGACTGACAGCATAAATAACAGCACTGTGGCAATGAACAAAAAATGAACAAAAGTGTTGGAATAAAGACGACGTTCAGGAAGTTCAGAGTCGTCTCGTTTCCGGTGGCGAACATCTACCGACTCGTCAGAACCGCCTCGTCAGGCAGAGAAGCGACATTAAAAGTTACTCAGGAACTCTGGATCTCAAACTAAACGAGAGAATGTCAACACAATCACAAAATCAGCATCAGCGCTCACGTCCAGCCCCATGAACATCGATGCCAACGCTAAACCCGATCATCTGACTATGAATCAGACTCCAGAGGGAACTCCAAAAACTCTGCCTTTCACCTTTATTAATTTAGGAAACTTCAAGAGGAAAATTTTTAAAAACTATCAGTCAAAATCAGTGCATCAGGGGACAAACACCGCCGTTAAAATCTTCGTTTTTTTCTCCCTTCAGAGCCACAGAGGGCTTCGTGCGGCCATCTTAATGAATTATGACGCGTAAACTTCACTTCACGTCTCTTTAATGAAACCGAGACGACGTCTGAATCGTACATTATAACCAAAACCCCAGACGATATTTGTTCTCGTATCATTGCGACTGATCACAGCTTCTGTGTCGTAACAAGTCCCCTGTGCTTCGCCGCCGACTGAAAGTTTCCTTCCAAGATTTCTATTCAAATATCTGTGAAAGCAGCCGCATTATAACAGAATCATCATTACAGCTGCTGCAGTAACACCATGACTGACGGCTCCTCTAACAGCTGATGTATACGCTGAGTTTTTGCAGAGAAACAGGATCTTGGAGCTGCCTGACAAAGACGCGCTCGTGGAGTCAGATGTGAAGGCCGAGGCCTGCTTCGTATATAGAAAGAGGTCAGAGAGCAGCACAATCCATCACAGCCACAGCTTCAGTCCCTCCTGTGTGGATATTTCTTCTATCAGCGGCACAAAAAAAACTAACTTTAAACTATTTACAGCATTCCACTAACCCATTTAATTCAATTATAAAAATGCATTAAAAAGATATTAGGCGTAGACGCAGTTTAATGAAGCATGTTTACTTGGGGATATTGTTTGTAATGAACTGTTTCTCGGCGGATCTCGGTGTCTGAGATGGGAAGGAGGAGGAGGAGGAGGAGGAGGAGGATTCGAGGAGGAAAAGGTGAATGACAAACGTCAGAATAATAAATGATTCCTGCTGCCGTGTTTACCCTGATTTGGAGCGTTGGTTTGCTCACGTAGCAGCAGCTGCTGCTGACTCACTCTGTTTGTCAGAGGAGGGTTGATGTGTCACCTACACCAGGACGTGGACTCTAGAAGTTAACTCCGTCCCACCGCTAGTTAAACCCAAAGACTGTATAAAAGATGGACGTAGCAACCGGCCCTGAAAAATGAAGCCAACCCGGAAGTGTCAAAAACCTGTAATATCACTACGTCCACTAGATGCTGGCTCCAAAAAGTCCTGGCTCCCATAGACTGGAATTGGAAAAGAAGTGATCACAGATCACCAAATACTGCATTCCTGCAGCTCAGGATTTTTTTCTTATTAGTTTTCATCGTCAAATCGAGAGATCAGGTGGCCAATCTGAAAACAAATCAATACTGAATTTTTTAAAAATCATCAACATTTTGCGGGTCAAGGGGCGTGGCTGGCTTGATTGACAGTCGGCAGCGACCATACAGATGAAGCGAGCAGAAGGCGGTAAATGTGGGCGGGCAGAGAGGGCCCGCCTCTCAATCCGTCTGACCAATCACTGCTCCTATGGCTCCGCCCCCCTCCAACGATTTTTGCGTCACTGGCTCCAAAAATCCAAGATGTCAACCAGGAAGTAGCAAAACCCTGGCTTCATGTTCTAAGTTTTTAAGCTGTAAAATTTTAGTGAAGTGAGACAGTAGACTTGAAACCCTGAATTCAAGGTGGAGAAAAATGAAGTTATCGAGCTAATTTTGACTTTAAATGTCACAAAATATTAAGCTAATGCAATTAACGTCATTAATATGCCAACAAAACCCATTAAAAATACATTTTTATTAACTAAGGATGCATTTAATTAGGTAGAAGAGTTAGTTCTAAGAGTTTAGTCCAAACTACAAACTTGGATCTTTGCTGACGTTCGGGGTTTTGACAACTTTAATCAAAATGAGGAAACATTTGATTCATTGCAGCCACTTTTAAGTCATTTCTGTGACTGTCTTTACATTTCTTATTATGAAAGATCAAACAGAACCGCCATGCTACATAAAAAACACGTACGGTTTTGTATATTGTGCCAGTGTGACTCGCTGAGCATCTTGAGAAATCCTCATCCATCTCACATTAATGATGTTTTTTTTCTAAAATAACAGCTAATAAAGCAGGTACAGTGAACACTGGGCCAAAGCTTCAGCGGCAGCCAACCAAATCTGCACAAAAAAAAAAAAAAGATGCCAACTTTGGTTTCTTCTAACTCCAGTCATCAAACACACAACGCGACGCACCTCCAGTGTGATTAAACGCTAACATGTGCAGGATGCAGGCTGTCACATGACGCGGCTTTAGATGCACAAATCTCGTAATTATGCTACAGATGAGAGTGATTTAATCAGATCTAAACGCGCCACGATTAAAACACATTCAGGCTTTATGTTTGCTTTTATTTATTTTTTTATTTCCTGTTTGTGGCGTGAAATCTGCGCGCGCCTGCCACGAGACGGAACATTTTAGCAGGGAATTTACAAATGGATCCAGCTCCGATGCCACTGGGAACAACTGACGCTTTCAAGCAGAAAATCTCAGACAAATCACAATTTACCAACTAATGAAACCACTCAAGATTATCCCCCGTCCGCCTGCGCCCACCGTCCTCCGAGCTGCAGCGCCGGCGCTCGCAGGAGCACATTTGGCTCCAGTCACTATCTCACTGCTAATGCTATATTCCTAAATAAGACAATAGCAAAATAAATAAAAAAAAATAGAACCTGGCGCCGGAAAAAGCATCAATTCCAAAGATGCTGGCGCGAAAGCAAATCTGTTTTTAGAGCAAACAAAGACAACTCTGTGATGTGTACTTACCCTCTGTGGAGTGGACTTGAGCCAGAGTGATGAGGAACCAGCAGAAGGTTTGTAGTTTCCACAGGGAGCATGCCATGGCGCCTGGCGGTGATGGTTGGTGGCAGGTTTTGTGTCGTGGTTAACAGGTTCTGATTAGAAAAGTCCAAGCCAGTTGGTCTCAGAGATGCTCATCATTGATCCTCTCACCTGTGGAGCAAAACAAAAAAGAAGAAGAGACTCTCTGAAATGCGTCCCAAACAAAGGAGCTGTGATTTCAGCGTCACAAGGCACATCATGCTGCCGCATTTACATTCCACCGCACAAATGTGACAAAGCTGTGAAACCCACGCATGAAAATAAGCCCAGAAGGTCAATAATCCCGAGAAGGGAAATCCCTTAATGGCAGCTCAATGCTAACCATTTCAGCGGCAGGGAGGGGCCGGGCCGGGCCGAGCCGAGCCGAGCCGAGCCGACCTCCTCACATATTCTCGACGCGCATCAAAGAGCGCGTTTGTACCTTTTGGGCATTTTTTAAAAAGAAAATCTTTAAAAATGTTGTGTCTTCTTTTTTTTTTTCTTTCACTTTGCCGCAGCACAAAGTGACACCTCAGTGGGGATTTTAAAACGATGTTGGATCGATAAGCAGCAGCTTCGCCGAGTGCTGAGACTCGTCGTTTCAGAAAACTCGCTCTCTGTAGTGCAACAGGAAGCTTCCGTTGGAGTGAAAATTTCCAAAAACTGGCTCAGAGCGAACCGTGTCATCGGACCGACGTGCAAACGGGCGTTAAAACTCTGCACCCACGTGGTTAAAGTGATATTAAAGGCTCGAATCATCCGCGTTAATGGACTAAACGTGGCCAAACGTCAACAGCGCCGTGCAGCTTTTATCAGAATATGGTTAAAAAAGGTAAAATCTGAAGCTTTTCGAAGCCAGAAGCAACAATCAGCGCTAACGGCAGGCTGTTATAGAAACTGGTGCCGCGAACCGAGACAACGTTTGACAAAACACAACAAAAATTAGACACCGAGCGACGCGCGATGACACAAATGGGAAAGCAAATGACAAAACTGTTCCGGAGAGACGTGAAACATCTCAGGTGAGACGCAAAACAACACAAATGAGAAATACACAAAAAAAAAGATAAGAGACAGTATGACAAAAAACACAAATAAAGGAAAGGAGAGAAAACTGCTCCGAAGAGATATGAAACAACACGGGGAGCACACAACAGAAAAACGAGACACAAAATGACTATACACAAAGCACACATCGACAAAAAACTGAGAGAAAGTGATACCGATGAGATGCAAATGACACAAATGAAGACACAAAACAACAAAACTGTCCCAGATAAATATAAAACAAGAGTGTGATGCAAAAAAAAAGTAAAAATTAGAGACAAAATGAGACACAAACAACAAAAAATGAAACAGAAAGCTATAAGCAACACACAAGACAAATGAGACACAACATAATGAAGGACAGCACGCAGAAAACAACACAAATGAGACACAAAACGACAAAAAACAGACATCGAGCGGCAAAAAATAGACCCAAAACAAATAAAAATCAGACAATAAACAACAGAAAGGAAACTAATCTGCTCCAATGAGACATGAAACAACATCAGCAAGAAGCAAAACAACACAAATGACACACAAAACGACAGACGGTCGACAAAATGACTCAAAACAAGTCACAACATGACACAAATGAGACACAACATGCCAAAAGTGTGACACAGCAAAAAGACGATACTGTTCAAAAGAGACATGAAGGACATCGGTGAGATGTAAAAGGAAAAATAAGACACAAAACAACACAAACATGACACAACATGACAAAAAATAAACCACAAACAGCTAAAACTGAGTCGCATTATGACAAAAATGAGACACAAAATAACAGAAAGGAAACTAAACTGGTCCAAAGAGACATGAAACAACATCAGCAAGAAGCAAAACCACAAAAAATGAGACACAAAACAACAAAAATAAGACAAAATGAAAGTGAAAGTCACAACATGACAAAAATGAGACACAGTAAAGAGACGATAATGTTCAAAAGAGACACGAAGGACAAGTGAGAAAAGAAAGAGTCACAAACAAGACAAAACGACAAAAAAAAACAGACACCAAACGACAAAAAACAACTAAAAGTGAGTCACAATACGACAAAAATGAGACACAAAACAGCAGAAAGGAAACTAAACTGCTCCAAAGAGACATGAAACATCATCAGCAAGAAGCAAAAGAAAAATAAGAGACAAAAGAGACACTAGATGACAAGACAACATGAATCAAAACGAGTCACAAAATCCAAAAAATTAGACGAAAAATGACACAAATGAGACACAACATAGAGACATGAAAGACATATGTGAGACACAAAAGAGACACAAAACAAGACAAACGAGATGTAAAACGACAAAAAACTGACATTGAGCGGCAAAAAATAGACCCAAAACAAAAAAAAAGAGACACAAAACTACAGAAAGGAAACTAAACTGCTCCAAAGAGACATGAAACAACATCAGCAAGAAGCAAAACGATAAAAAACGAGACACAAAACCACAAAAATTAGACAAAATGACTCAAATCAAGTCACAACATGACACAAACGAGACACAGTAAAGAGACGATGATGTTCAAAAGAGACATGAAGGACATAAGTGAGACACAAAACAAGACAAACAAGGCATAAAATGACAAAAACAGACATTGAGCAGCAAAAAATAGACCCAAAACAAATAAAAATGAGACACAAAACAACAGAAAGGAAACTAAACTGTTCCAAAGAAACATGAAACTTTAACAAGCAAAACAAACACAAGACACAGAACTACAGTGAATGTTTTATGTGACATGAGTTGTACAGTTGAGTTACAGTATTAATAATAATATAGAAAGCTGTGACTAATTAAACTGTTTTGTTAAATCAGAGTTTCTCCTGTAAACTCCAGTAAAACGCTGCAGCTTCCACTGAACTGTGCTTCAGCTGGGACACCATGAAACACATTCCAGTGTGTGTCGGCTCCATTCATGTGTGAACGGAGGAACTGGTCTTCTCGGTTGTTGTTCTAAACTTTAACTGAGTCCACCTCAGACCGGCACACCGGTGGACCCCCCGAGCTCCCACCAACCAACCAAACAAACAAACAAACAAACAAAACACCACCCAGCAGCAAATGGTCACTGTGACTGACCACAAACCGCCTTATCTCATCTCCTCACATCTGTCCTCCTCCTCCTTCCTCCTCCTTCCTCCTCCTCCTCCTCCTCCTCCAGCAGGTTTGTTTTGCCGGCTACAGAAGCAAATGGCCTCCTCCCTGTCACGGAGCGGCGTGGGGCTGTGCAGGGTGAAACCTAATGCCTACCTGCGCGCCCAGGCATGCGTTTCACACTTCTAACGGCTCCCTTTTGTCTGTGTGTTTACTCTGCTGGGCTCAGCTCCGTCCTCTCACTCCCATGAACCATTAGCACATTCGCCGTGAGATATGGCATCACTCCGGCAACAAGGCACACAGGACCCCATTAGAAACTGTGTGTGCTTTTTTTTTTTTTCTCCCCTCTTTCTTTCTTTCTTTCTTTTTTAGCACATTCAAAAACAACATTTTGGTTTTTTTCCTTCCTTCCTTTCTGTGTCTGCAGACTGTTAGTTAAGATTCAAGGGACTGACTGTTATCCATCACACTGGCGACTAACAAGGAAACTCAACCGGCAAAGACAATGAGAAATCCTGTTTGTCGCGTACAGTCGGAGCTGCACAAATCGTCTGCCTCCTCCACGCGGCCTGAAGGGTCTTTGATCTGTTGTGTCTGAGTTCTCAGACGGTGTAATAAAAAAAGAGAAAAAAACATGCAGAGCGGGCACATTAGCCAGCAAAGTAATAATTAAAGCCGCCCGTAATCAGCTCAACTAGTATGACACCGCGCCTCACCTGAGACCTCTAATTTTAGAGCCATTTAGGAGAGGTTAACAGGAGCACGACGCACGCCGTCTATTTAGCTTCGGCGGAGTAACGCGCAGCCGAACATGTTGCGGATTCCAGCGAAGCCCCGACCGGCGCTCGTTTCAAATCGTCAGCCGAGCGATCGGGAACCAAACATGGACCTTAAGCTGATTGTCTCCTCGCTAAAGCTGAATGCTGAGCTAATAGTCTCAAGGATCTTCATCTGTGCACACAAAGTCTTAGCTGCTGCTGCTGCTGCTGCTGCTGCTCCGTCCGGCCTTCAAAAGAAAGATGAAAGCTGAGATTTGAAGGAATAACTTTGGTCGTTATCTTGATGTGCACAAAGTGAAAGTCTTCTTCTAGTCCGACATGCCCTCCACCATATCTGTCGTTCATGTGAGGCTGCTTATCGCGTCGAGTGATGGAAAAATCATGTTTATGCAGCAATTAACAAAAAAAACCCTGCACAAATAATGACTTTATGATTTCATAAAGAGTGTAAATTTTGTCCACGTGGGATGATAATCGGATTACTACTGAACTAGATGGACAGATTATTTACCCAGCAGCTCACACGTGTTACGTTATGGAAAATTAAAGAAGCTAATGTGCAAAATAACGTGCAAATTGTGCTGGTAGAAGAGGGAAAAGTAGATTTTAAAATATCCCGACGGAGCTCCAACATCAGGAAAATATATTTACCACAGACTGTATAAAAGATGGACGTAGCAACCGGCCCTGAAAATGAAGCCAACCCAGAAGTGTCAAAAACCTGCAATATCACTACGTCCACTAGCTGCTGGCTCCCATAGACTGGAATTGGAAAAGAAGTGATCACAGATCACCAAATACTGCATTCCTACAGCTCAGGATTTTTTTCTTATTAGTTTTCATGGTCAAATCCAGAGATCAGGTGGCCAATCTGAAAATAAATCAATACTGAATTTTTAAAAAATCGTCAACATTTTGCGGGGCAAGGGGCGTGGCTGGCTTGATTGACAGTCTGCAGCGATCATACAGACGAAGCGAGCAGAAGGCGGTAAATGTGGGCGGGCAGAGAGGGCCCGCCTCTCAATCCGTCTGACCAATCGCTGCTCCTATGGCTCCGCCCCCCTCCGACGATTTTTGTCAACCAGGAAGTAGCAAAACCCTGGCTTCATGTTCTCAGTGCAGAAACCAACGGGTGACGTCACGGTAGCTACGTCCATCTTTTATACAGTCTATGATATTTACCTGCAGCTCTAATTCTAGGTATTTAAATCATGTTCAAGTTTGGAGACGTTCATGTGGATCTTTAATAAACTCAGAGGAAAAACTCCTACAAACAACTGGACTTCGGCTCCTGTAAATCTGATCCTTTATTGTTTTATTTCTATTTCAGGTTGTAAAGGTGCTTGTTTATTCATTAATGCTGAAAGTGATACAGAAGCATGATTCAGTCAGATTTGTGTTGAACATTAACAGAAAAGCGAGCAGACATGAATCCGACACGTCCACCTGGACCAGAGAGAAGGTCTGAAAGGGGTTGAAGTTCACTTTATATCTTGATTTACCGTCGAGGCGGACGTGCGGTGGCCTATATACGAACTGAAAAGAGAACTCTAATGAGAGATCTGAGAGTCATCTTTTGTGTTAATTGGTTTAAAGATCATTTCACAGAGCAGATCCACACAGGCTCCGACCCTCCAGGTGTTCGTTGTAACATTAAATCACTGTCAATCTAAAAAAAAAAAGAGCTTTATTTCCCCCCGCTCCTCCAGCCCGGTCTCTCTTTTATCAAATGTGGTCCCACTTTGCATCTGGTTCACTCGGTGACCTCGGCCGTGCGTGCACAGATTCAAAACACTCAAACTATCAGATACACCTGCCGAGTGCGGTTTCAAAGGCCGGAGCTCAAAGTGACGCAAGTCCGCTAACCCGGTTAATGTCTGGTGATTACCATGATTGGTGCGTCGCCCTATCCCGGTAGTAGCTGAATTATTAAAGCGCCTGTAAACGCACTGATTATCACTTTTATGTTGAAATTAAATTAAGAGCTGTTTTATTCCTCAATTTTGCAAATAAAATATACCTGAGAACTTTATTAATTAGGTGCAGGACTGGATAGAAACAGCATCTTCATCTGTGGACACACAAACTTAACTGTTACTAAAGATATTAGACCCAACATGAACAATCAATCATATTATTGATATGCACAAAGCAATGCACTCTAAAAACTCAGCCTAACTGAGGTGTTAACTTGGTCCACGAGTCTGATAATCCCTATTATTGCTGCATTGCTGTATTTAGGTTGTAACTGAATTATTAAAGTGCCTCTAAATGCACTCATTTTCTCTCCACTGTTGGATTTGAATAGCTGCACCCAACACGATTTCACATATAAAATATGCCTGAGAACTTCATTAATTCCCTCCAGAACAGGTTAAAACGTGCATTTCACCGTGTCTCTGGTTGCTGGGGCCGACCAAGCTAACAGCCTCGAGGATCTTCATTCATGCACATGAAATCTTTGCTATTACTAAAGATATTAGACCCAACATGAATGATCAGTCATTATATTGATATGCACAAAGCAATACACGAGAAAAACTCAGCTTCACTGAGGTGTTAACTTGGTTCACGAGTCTGATAATCCCTGTTATTGCTGCATTGCTGTATTTGGGTTGTAACTGAATTATTAAAGCGCCTCTAAATGCACTGATTTTCTCTTCACTGTTGGATTTAATACCAGATTATTAGCTGCACCAAAGATGTAGCATCTACTCTTGAATTTACCTTAAAAAAAAAACTAGATTTTGTTTGCAAATTTCCTCCAAAGCAGGTTAAAACGTGCACTTTACTGCACCTCTCTGGTTGCTGGGGCTGACCAAGCTAACAGCCTCGAGGATCTTAACTCATGCACATGAAATCTTAGCTATTACTAAAGATATTACACCCAACATGAACGATCAGTCATTACACTGATATGCACAAATTAATACACTCTAAAAACTCAGCTTCACTGAGGTGTTAACTTGGTTCCCTGTTATAGCTGCGTCGCCGTATCCTGGTAGTAGCTGAATTATTAAAGCGCCTGTAAATGCACTGATTATCACTTTTATGTTGAAATTAAATTAAGAGCTGTTTTATTCCTCAATTTTGCAAATAAAATATAGCTGAGAACTTTATTAATTAGGTGCAGGACTGGATAGAAACAGCTCGAGCATCTTCATCTGTGGACACAAAACCTTAACTGTCACTAAAGATATTAAACCCCATATGATCAATCAATCGTATTATTGATATGCACAAAGCAATGCACGAGAAAAACTCAGCTTAACTGAGTTGTTAACTTGGTTCACGAGTCTGATCATCCCTATTATTGCTGCATTGCTGTATTTGGGTTGTAACTGAATTATTGAAACTGATTTTCTCTTCACTGTTGGATTTAATACCAGATTATTAGCTGCACCAAAGATGTAGCATTTATTCTTGAATTTAACCAAAAAAGCACATTTTATTTGCAAATTGCCTCCAGAACAGGTTCAAACGTGCACTTCACCGTGTCTCTGGTTGCTGGGGCTGACCAAGCTAACAGCCTCGAGGATCTTAACTCATGCACATGAAATCTATTACTAAAGATATTAGACCAAACATGAACGATCAGTCATTACACTGATATGCACAAAGCAACACACTCAGAAAACTCAGCTTAACTGAGGTGTTAACTTGGTTCACGAGTCTGATAATCCCTATTATTGCTGCATTGCTGTATTTGGGTTGTAACTGAATTATTAAAGCTCTTTTAAATGCACTGATTTTCTCTCCGCTGTTGGATTTAACAGCTGCACCCAACACTTGCACTTCTTTATTCCTGAATTTTGCAAACAAAATATACCTGAGAAGTTTGCTAATTGCCTCCAGAACAGGTTAAAACGTGCACTTCGCCGCACCTCTCTGGTTGCTTTGGGTGTTCACGTATGCAAACAAACTATTAGAAGTCTGAGCCCGAGATAGCGGCGCTGAATCAATATGATTATTCTTTACTTCCTTGTCATCATCGCTTAGTGCGAAAATAAAAGAGGCGAGACGCTCGACAGACCTCCAGTGTCAGAACGTGGAGACAAAGACGAGATGCCTTTAAACAGCTCTGCCTTCAAGGCAGCACAGACCCCCCGCCACGAAAAAAAATGCAGAATGTAGATCCCTAGTACATGGGGATGGGTGTTCTGTAAATCGATGATAACAGTCCTATAATTTAATATATTTTGTCTCACGCTGCGAGTGTTTAACATGCTGAGACACCAAAGGCACAGACTGGAGGGAGAGCGTCTGACTGCCGTTCTCCTCATTAAACGTGCCGAGGTCTCCCCTCTCAGCTGGGGGCTTCTCTTCTCCCGCCTCCGCCGTGGAACGGCAACCGCCGGCGATCGTACCTTCGCTGTTTTCTTAAACAGCCCTCGACTCGGGTGTGATCTCGGAGCGAGGTCTCGAAGCTCGGGAGTTCAGGAGCGCTCGGCGTGCTTCCGATCGGCCGTGATTGTTAAGCACAGATTGCTAAGATGTCAACAGGCATCACACTGTTTTTTGGCTAAATATGAAGTCGCTGCAGACAGATGTTTAAGTACTCTGAGAGATGGAGGAGCCACAGGGGCGTGGGCCCAGAGGCCTCGACATATGTGTGGCTGGTAGAGCCGCCATGCTTTATAATCAACAACCAAGTGGCAAAGAAACAGAAAAAAAAAAATGGTGAATTGCAGGAGCAGTTGGTCTTCTTAAGGAAAGGACGCCTAATAACTGGGAGGAAGGGGGATATTAGAGGGGAGGGGAGCGGGGCCGTTTGAAAAGACAGTTTGAAATTTAAATGCAGTCGGAGGGGTGGTGGTGGGGGGGCTGAAAAACAAGAGGCAGATGTGAAAGAATGTCAGGCTCCTTAGACAAAGCTCCTGGTTGTCCCTGTGTGGCTGTTAGAGGGCCGCGGCAGAACAGAAGAAGAGCCGGGCCTTTCTCTGAAGCGAGGTCCGGGGGAGCCGAGGAAGGGGGGCGCCGAATAAAGAACCTGAGTGGGGGGAGGGAGGCTCGCAGCACAATGAGAGACTGACAGCCTGCAAGTCTTGCTTGACCCTCGAATTAGCCCCTGAGCTTTCAACAAACCCTAAGAAAGAGCGGGGATGTTAATTGTCACAGAACATCACAGGGATGCAAAGGAAGGGAAATATGGGGCCAGAGATTCACTGAAATGTAAATCAGCGCCAACAGACCACCACATGTTGAATGCAGCAAACACATTTGGTTTCTATTGGGTTTTTTCCCCGACAGCGTCCTCATACATGAATTCATACATACTATAAGACTCCTGTTATCTCTGTTTCTCTTGCCCACTTTGAGGGGAGGGAAAAAAAAAGAAAACCTGAAATACCTGGGGACCGTGGTGGAACACTCAGCCTGGGCTGTGCGGGGGAAAATATATTCCCAAAAGCGATTGCGTTCCTGCTTTGACACTGCTGAAGATGTACAATTTGCAAGCGTAAATCAGAAAATTCGCACTCCAGAGCGGAGAGATTGGGCCGGTGATCAGATGAGTCTGGAGCCCCGCTGAGGCAGATATGGGCCGGGGAGGAATCCGAGGCTGACCCCTCCGCTGGGGGAATGATTGAGAGCAGCACAGGGCCCGAGGAGCCCAATGACACCCGACCAAACACCGAGCGACTGCTGGTGCCCCGAACGCAGACCCTGACCCCGACAGGAGCTAAGCCAGTGAAATACCAGGTCAAACACGCATGCTGCGCAACAGGACTGCTCGGCGGGGGGGGAGGAGGAGGAGGAGGCGGCTGGAGGGGGGACAATGGGGCAGTGGATGGTTGAAAGAGCAGGAGAAAACAAAAGGAAGCATGAGGCTGCTTTCTAATGAGCACAATCCATATTGTTTTTGTACATTAATACCCAACAAAGAGATATTCTAAAGGGGGCTCACAGTTACTTTTAATTTCCAGGTATTATCTAACCCCCCATCTCATCATCCCGGAGCTCGTAAAAACGATTGTTTTTGACGGTAACGTTTGGATTAAATGAATCATTACAGGAAAAACACAGCGGCACGCAAGAGAACCGGAGCGTGTGACTGAAGCGTGGTGCTTGTCATGCTCGTTGCTCTTAGTGTTTGCACCATTCATCATTTTTATGAGCCACTCAATTAATCGATTAGAGTACTCCCCACTGGTCAGGACATATGGCTACTAAATAAAGCAATCATGAGCCAAACCCTGGAACGCTGCAGCACATCAATACTGTAGCAGAGACAAAGAGGAATCGGCCTCCCCCCCAAAAAATATGTATTTGGAGTGCGGTTTTTAACGCGTGTTTGTCGGCGACCATCCTCCACCTTATCTGTTTTCTCATGAGCTCACCTGTATCTCTGAGCACTCGATGCCTGCATATATATGAAACCTGTGGCCTCATAATCACCTTAGCAATGCAACAAAAATCCTATTAGCGCTGAAAGATACCTACACCTGTCTGTCCACATGGATTACAGCCCGGCGATTCGCCGCGCTAACAAAGTTTTAATGCAGCTTCCATACATTCTTCTTTTTTTTTTTTGTTCTAATTTTGATGTTTTACTGGGAAGTGAAGTGGATTATCTCAAATGAAATTTCAAAATGTCATTTCCACTTGCTGATAGCACAAAACTATTCCTTTCAGGTCTGCCGAGATAAGAATGATTCAGCCAGGGCTGTTAAACGGTGTCTTTGCCAAATGTTACCCCGCTTAGGAATTAATTGGCTGACATTAATACAGCAAGATAAATAGACAGGTCAGGAATGGGAGCCCTGCCATTATATGGGCATCTCATGGTGATAGTACCTGCCAATCAAGTCCAATAAGTCCTTGACACGGCATGATTCACCTTGAAATGCACAGAACGCATGCGGTATGTAGCGCGTCCTCCCCTGTCCACAAACCCAATCCAATTAGAAAATGCTCAGCGGGGTTGATGCCCGAGCAAGCACATCAGGACACCAGAAAACACACATCTGTTGCGTGGTCCACTTTGCCGCGGCCAAACAAATCAGGGATTAGATAAACTGAGCCTGACCAGACACTTTCCCCCCAAAACTCATCTCCTCAATTCTCAGCATCATCACTGTTGGTGATAACGACGTGGTTACGCAAAGAAACAAATAAAGTCAAGTGAGCAAACATCCAAACAGAGGCCAGACCGGCTGCAGAGTTTGTGTGTCACCAGACCAGGAACCTTCTGGATGCTGTTGCACCAGTAAACTGCTTTGGTGACGCTGCTCCCCACCTCCAAGCTTCAAAATGAGCAGCTGAACGGTTAAAAACGCTGCTCCATCCTTCTATTAAGGAGCTCCACATCAATAATGCACTGTGATCGTGAGGCGTTATTAAACAGGATGATTAATTTTTAAGGAAGTGGGCAGCAACACAAAACATGAAGGAGGTAACGGAGAAGATGACTTGTGAGAGACGCGTCTTTTAAAATGGAAGACATTCATCCGCCCTTCGTCTACAAAACACCAGACGTTTGCTGGAACCGAAAACCGGAGGAATGTTTTAACTCCACCTTGAATTAAAGACGCGTTACGTAAATCCTTGGCATCGACTCCCGACATCGTATCGTGCAGCCAATTTCGCAAAACATCTCAAGATCCTTGTTTGCCTCTGAGCTGCGGCTCCTTTGTGATTACTATATTCAACAAAGGCCCCAATAAAAGCTTTTACCTGGATTCACTTCATCCTTGCACAGAGGATCCATAATATAATTTTCTCTACTTGTGCATCAGGAAAGTACCTCATTCTAAAATAAAATAAATCTCAAAATGCTCAGAAAGCAGCGTTTGTGTTTCCAGAGTTTTTTGAAAGGTGCTAATTCTTTCAGATTAGAGGTATTGTGAGTAATGTGTCCGACCTTGGCTCGCCATCTAATTGCGGCTTTTAACCTTTCTGTGGCTGAGAGGAAGGACGCAGCCAAAATAAGGGACGCTGCACAAGCTTCCCTAAAATAGAAAAACAACACAAAGACCTCACAGCAAAAGGGGAAAAAAAAAAACCTGTACAAATTATTTCAGCGGTGGAGTGGAAGCACCACTTCATTCGAGCACGTTTCTATCCCAGTGCTGCCGTATCTATTTTCAATCTAAAAGATGGCATGAATGCCTTTGTCAGACGAGGGGGGGGGAGCGGCGTACACGTCAAGCTAAAACAAGGTATAGCACTGTGTCTCGTCAGGAAGCGCAGACAAAAGAAGTGGGTGTAGTCTTTCCTAAATGCAATCACTTGACAGCCCTAAATCTTCACTCAGCACTGCCCTGACAGGTAATGGTGCTTGTTAAACCTGATGAAGGTATATTGGACCCTTTTTTTTCCCCCCTTAAAGACACAGAAATGTCTTTTTTTTTTTTGCAGCTCAGCTTTACTGCCGCACAATAACATGAAACATGAAAAAAAAAACTGCAGAAGCATCACGTTCTGCAAAGAGCTGCATGACAAAACTAAGTAATTTTGGCCGCTTTGAGTTTGCTCATTAGGTTTCCCGGTGCGACTCCAGTGTCACCGCTCCTTGGCCTCCTTCCTCCCCACCTTCAGCTGTGAAAGGGAGAGGACAGGTTTTTTGGGGGGGCTGAAGCCTTCTCCTCCTCCTCCTCGGCGGCGGCGGGGCTCATTTGCATAACATCAGCCCTGCGAGGAGGATTGTGATGCAAACAAGCTCGGATTGGCTCATTCCACCCGCCAATTTTAATAACCGAGGCGCTATAGGTTTTCTCCTCGCTGCACAATGCTTCTTCAGAGAAAAGTTTCCGCCACAGTTTGGACGACATCTAGGAAACATTTAGCGTCCGTCCGTTGGAGAGCGACGTACACTTTGCCCGAGCATATGGCGTACCAGAGGGGGGAAAAAAAACACAACGGTAAATGTTTGCCATGGGCGAAAACATCTCCTTTCAAGAATATTCTCCCAACTGACCACGATTCAGGCCTGACATGATTTTTAAAAAAAAGGAAAAATTATGTAAATGGATCTGTGGCTTATGTTATCGTCCCCTGCCACCCACAGTAGGACAGCAGATACAGCAATCACTGCTTCTGCACCTTGTGTATGTTTAATATGCGTTTGCTCTTTTGTGATAACAAAAAGGAGGGAGGAGGAGGAGGACGAGGAGGTGGAGGAGGAGGGGGGACAAACAGGGCTTTCTTTTCTTGTTATTTTTTTCCCCTGAATAACTGGACCAAAGTCAGGGAGTCTAAAGACACAAGGAGAGCGAGCAGGCAGATACAGGAGACTGTCAAGCGGACCGCGATAAAACATTCTCTGGGAAATTATCTCCCTGTCATAAGGCCCTCCTGTTTTGAATACCAAAGGGATTCAAATTCCCAAACAAATTCTGAGAGGTTGACCAATTTTTTTTTTTGCCAAACGATAGCGGATTGCGGCGGCGCGTCGCACCTTTGAACCGACGGCGGTAGCGCGACGCCGAGATTTTAATCTCCCCGCGTCTGCATAGGTAATCCACTGAAGTGTAATTGCTACAGTTCTAAGTTATTCAGAAATAATGACGGGAGAATAAGACTCACTATGAATATGAAGTGAGTGTGATAACAAAGTCCCACGGTGAAAGAGAAGGTAATACTTTGACAAGGGCCCTTGCTGGGGAGGAATATTCTCCTCTGAACATAAACAAGCCTCAACAGGGGAGGCTGTTTCTTAACATGATGCACCATTCAGGGGAACATAATGAACTGCACTGTGGAGATGAAAGATAGGGGATTTATCCCGCTAAAACGGCTGCTCGACTTGATCCTGGAGTAAGTTCGACCTGTTTCTGTTCACGTAATCCATTGTCTTTGTGTTCGCTGACAACATAAAAGAAACCAAAGAGAGCATTGACACGTTGGAAAATCTCACAAACTTTTGCAACCGCCGCCTCCTGCAGAAGGTCATTTTGTAAAAAAATGAGTCACATGCATGTCGTAGTCTTGACCTTGTGCATAAAGCGTTTATGCTTCCCAACAATCTGAAATCAAACATCTACATTTCATAGTCTGAAAAACAAACAGCAAATTCCCGACATTTAACTCCAACGTCTCGACTTGTAGTTCAACACGAACCGAAATGCGACAAAAGAAGAATAACTTCAAAGCAGACATTTGCGTCTGATGAATATTCAGTCCTGCTGTGAATATTCTGCCTCTCTGACATCCTTCAATGTTTTCATCCACCAAAATATCTGCAGCAACAATTAGCGCTTTTGTTTGGGGCTATTACAGCATGCTCCAGTTGTATGAGTCGTGTTAGCGAAGCTTCATTACACATTTCTGTCTCGCCGCTGTGTGTTTAACTTCTGCTAAAGTTTAAATACCAAGTATGCACCTGAGAAAGTCCAGAAAATGTCCCGGCCGTCGCTCGGTAAAGGCTGCCCTCCTCCCTCTGCTGCCCGGCTTCATTATGTACAGGAGTCCTTTCAGGTGAGAGAATAAAAGAGCCTCTTTTTTTTTTTTTTGGCCCTCTCGGTAAAGTGAGTAGGCGTTGCGGCGTCTGTGACATTCACCGTCTCTCGCTGATTGTTCGACTCGGCTTTGGTGTCTGGTAGCTACATTTCAGCGCCGCCATTTCTAGAGCAAACGGTTGATCTGAGGCGGACGTTTGAAACGGCGGTAAATATCTGGGCTGGATCTACCTCCACAGAGGAAAAGTTCTGCCTCCTTCAGGCAGGCCCGGGCTGGTGGAGCTGCAGCTCCTCGCCGACCTCGGGGCCTGCTGGACCTATTTCTGATGGTAATGGCTGCAGGAGCCGCATCCTGTCAGCTCGCTCCACACTCACGAGTAATCAGCTCGGGTTGGCGAACGCCACCGGCTCCACTTTTTTTTCGCAATGACAAAAAAATGCGCCCGTTTCTACCCCCCATTTGACTGTCCTCTTTACGCGGCCCTGTTCTTTTTTTTTTTCCACATTTCCATCAACTACTACAGAACAGCACTCATCACATTGGTTCAGCTGCTGATGCTGAAGCTAAAAATGAAACGTGTGTTGCCAGGCACAGATGCAGCACTTGATAATTTGTGCAGCTTTGCTCAGAGCTTTCTGTCTGGTCATCATTTAACCTCGCTTTGATTCTATCACCACCACGTCAACATGTGTTCGATTTTATGCTCCTGGTTTCTGTTTCGCACAAAGCACGACTGCAGACACTCGACTGGCTCGCTAATGCTGGCTTTTGGGCATTTGATGGCATTGTTTCGAGGCCGGTGACGTCCAAATGGTCTCAGTTATCTCCAAATATGTTTTTATGTTACATATAAAGCTACCTCGTTGGAGAAGTAGATCAAATTGTGCTTTTATAAATTCAAAAATTCAGTGCAATAAATGATCCACGGCCGATTATTTAAACGCTACAATAGAATTCCTGCCATTTTGATTTGAAAATTTAAAATTTTTCAGATCGCCTGAAGGATTACGAGTTCCTTTAAGGACTGAGGAAGTTCTTAAAAAGCTGCATAAACCATTTTATAACTAACTGGTCGACCTTCTTACTGGTGTTGAACAACGGTTTTCGATATTACAGCCACGCCATCGACTCGCCGGCTGATTTTAGGGAAATCTTTAACGCACTTCGGTTGAATTCCTTCTTCTCGCAGCGAGAACATAACAGATGTGAAGTCGGGGCTGCAGTTCTCACACTTGTCTCAATTACTAAAAACCAGTTTGCGAGGGACTGAATAGCTGAATTAGACAAACAGGTCGCTCTAATGGATAAAGCAGTCAGCGTATGTGTGATTTATAGCAGAATTCACACCAGCAGCAGCGCCGCCTCACACCTCATTTAGAAGCAGGCACGATGAATTATTAGGGCAGCCTGTATATGTGTTTTTACTGTGCAAATGCCAAAAAGATCAAATCAGCGCAGGGACGCAACCGAGGTGTCGATACCGAGCGGTCCAAATTTCATTATAAATACATGAATAATTTGACGTCTCCATCCGCACAAACACACACACACTGAGGAGCAACTTATCTGCAGTGTTTAAGATGTTCATTAGCTCACCCCCTCGGCAGTGGAGGAGGAGGAGTTGGATCCAACAGGCAGCAGCGAATGCCAGGCCTGGCACAGCTGTACAAGCAAAGCTGTAAAGAGAAGTCACCGGCCACTGTCGCTCAATCTTCCCCTGTGTTAATCCCACACTATCTGCATTCATGTCAGCCCCACTCCTCGTGTCCCTGCATCGCTTTTCACACTCCTAAGTTCAATTTGGCAGGAAAGTGGACATGTTGCATCACTTCTGCTGGCTGAAAATCCTCTCGGCATTGTTCCCCTCCAATAATCTTTTCTGTGAGACAGCATGATGGCTGTGTTATCATGTGCAATTGATTCAATAGTCATTTTCTACACAAAAAAAAAAAAAGAAGAAGAAGAAAAAATCTTTCTTCTTGTTTTCTGTCTCAGGTATTGGAGGGAGGTTTGCTTATGTATTCCTATGGCGGATCCCGGCTCGGTGACTTTTAACAGCAGCGTAGCAAATACGAGCACATATGAGATTTAAAAGCCTTTAATGCTCCTGAATCTCTTCTTAGCTGATCAGATCATCTTCTGAATGGCCTCGATACACCAGCAGGGCAGCCTGTGTGTGCAGAGGAGTCAGCTCCATTTATCTGTGTTCATCATTTACATCATTACGCTGTCAGATCAGAGCCCACGCTGCTACTGTAGCCGGACTGTAAAAAACCAACACTCGAGTGCTGGTCAGGCTTTAACCAAGCCGGCGCTCTCAAAACCCCCACAGACGGAATCTCACATCGGCGGAACCAAATCCCGGCCCTCGGGGCAAGGAGTTTTATTTTAACATCTCTTTTCGGGGACTGACATTTCGTCCTCTGTTTTTCAAATGTTTTCCCAAGAAGCTTCTCTCCGGTTGACCCAAGCAGAGACCATCGCCTCTGGCTTGTCACGGAGAGAAGAGTGATGCGGTTCTGTGGGTAACAGAGAGGGAGGCTCTGTACTGAGACAGCAGCAGGTGCAGCTGTGACAGTTGCCGTGTTGTTGCTAGCCCCGCACTGTAGTCGAGATGAGGTTCACAGATGTAGCCACTCAGTGCAGTGGTTTATTGGCTGCCTGAAACAATGCATCTCTGTCAAGAACAACTCCTCCTAAGGCCATTTCAGTCTAAGAGTGCTCTGTATGAAACAAGGCGTAGAAAAAGCTCATTCTGACACACAAGGTCAATTCTGCTCCACAGCAACACAATCAAAGCTCCCCGTGCTCTGCCAAAAAACATAACAAATTCCAACCTGAAGCAACCGACGTGCAGGTTTAAGCCTCACCAGAAAGGGATTTCTGTAGCAATGATAATAATAATAGTAGTATTAATAATAACCTCTAAATTATGCATAAAAGTAAACATCTAATTGTATTGTACTTGTGACGAATTAGCAGCGATTTTGTGCTAATTATTGCTAAAAGCATCGTCACTGTTTGTCATTCCTGATTAATTATTAGCAAGCCTCTCTGCGAGCATAAGTCAACCGAGAACCACCCAAGGCTGCACTTTACCCCCACGTGAAGCTCGCAAGACATTCCAATCGTGCAACGACGTACCGAGCCGAGGAAAGTACCGGCACCCAAATCTGATGTGGCTTTTTTTTTTTTTTTTTAATTTTTTAATTTTTTTTTAAAGGAGGAAAGAAAGCAAACCTGATTCTCTTCTTCAATTCTGGAAGTAGTCCGCAAAAGTCCAGTCCGGCGCGATGCATTGTCGAATCTCAGAGCAGTGGAGATCTGAGATAATATGACTATTGTTTTCCTGTAAAGCACCCAGTCTCTGCTTGTTCAATTACTGGAAGGAGCCTCAACGAGGGCGGTTAAATCATTTGCAGAGACATTATCTACGCAGAGAGAAAGACGAAGGAGAGGGCGGGTGGAGGAGGAGGTGGTGGTGGTGGTGGGGAGGGGGGAAGCAGGCGTAGGGGCCAAACTTTAGTTTGGAGAGGAAATAGAAACAGTTCTGTGGACCACACATGGAGGGTGCTGTGAGGATAAAAGCAGCAGGATCCATGATTCACTGCAGGAAATTAATAGACTAATACAGCTCTCTCTGTTTCCACGCCAAAAACCACATCATAAGATCAAATTGTTTTCATTACAGGTGATGATGGATATCTGTGTAGATTATTAAAACGTACACGGGATTTGCGAGCGACCGCGAAAAACCGCACATATGTCGCCTAAAAACACAAGCGGCTCACGAGCACTCGTCTGTCAGCGTGAACAATCATTAAGAGATAATTTGATTGGTTTTTTTGTGTGTTTTTTTTTTTCCCCCCAACTTCAGCTATGTTTGATGTCTCTGGCATGGTAGCAATTGGACAATTATTTTCTTGATTAGCTTAGTTTTTAGCAACTTCCCATGCCTGTGATATTCCTCTGAAACTCCCAGACCAGACGCTCAACTCCATCTGACTTGGCAGCCACATTACAAGAACAAAGCTTCCACTCCCCCAACTAAATACTGTACAATAAAATATCATTTATCAAAGCCTCAGACTTACAAATAAACTCGTTTAACCAAATATAGACGTATATTATATGTATGTGTGCACGTAGGGTCAAACATGCAGCGATGTGTGAACTTAAAAACACTTGATGTTGGAGGTTTTATGGATCTGGCAGCATTTCAGCTGCAAATTAGTCAGCAAACTGCACCCTTTTTTTTTTTTTTACAGTGTGACTTGACTGTGTGGTGCATTTAATCACTTACAATGCAGCTCATAAAACAACACTGATTGTACCATTATTCAATCTGCTGCAGGTTTCTGAATTAACTCTCAGGGCAAACTAGCAAAGCAGATATTTTTATAACCTCTTAGTTCAGTTTTTACCCACTGGACGACTTCCCTTTTTTTTTTTTTTTTTTAATATACATATAATTTGAAGTGTAAGGTTTCTGCTTCCTTTGAGAGTCTCCCAGCTCACTTAACAGTCAACACAACAGCTACGTGAATCACTTCATAGATCTAAAATACAGTCGTGGAAAAATACATTGAAAAAATAAATAAAATAAAAAATAAAGCACTGCCACTTGAACAACAGTAAAATGATATTCAGATGTTGAAAACTGCTCACCAGTTTCTCTGTCAGTCTGAATCAGAAGAACGCCCACATCCCAACGTGAAATTATTCTTGAAAAAAAAAAAAGCAAAAAGGAGCAAAACTTTTCTCACTTGCAATGAGTCACAATTGTCAAGGACAACAACAGCCTATATGGAGGGAAATATATTGCTCTGGCATGTTTACCCACACCATCCCTAAATAACAGCCCTGTCTTGTTGGAAAAGGGGCTTTTAAGTGTGGATGTGCTTCGCTCTCCTATAATCCAGCCGAGACATTACTGCTTCCCCTGGCAGACGTCCGCAGATCCCCCCTCTCTCCCAGCCAGGCCTTGCTCTCCGCCGCGATGGCAGAGCCGCAATAACTGCTGTTTGCTCAGAGCCTTGCCTCCCAGGTTCTCCTCTGTCACACAGAAATTGAATATTTTCCCAAATAGTGTTGCAGCTGTGCACAGATAAGGACAAGTCCTGTTCACATAGCACAAAGAATGAGACGGGGTCGGTGTGTGTGTGTGAGGGTGTGTGTGAGAGAGAAAGTGTGTGTGAGAGAGTGTGTGTGTGTGTGTGTGTGTGTGTGTGTGGTGTCCATATTCTTAATTTTCTTTAAATTACAGCAAGAATAAAAGTTGCAAATTAAATAAAAGAATGAGAAATAACCATAATTTTTGAGTATTTCAAACGTGTAATTTTCTATTTTAACTTCAGCTTAAATTTTTTATCTGTGTCAAATTTTTCATATTGTTTTAAAGTGATGGTTAATTTTCCACCAGTGCTTCACACTTCTTCCACTTATCTTGGGAGTGACCTAAACACACACTGCTAATGGCACGCAGCTCCACCAGAGTCGTGCTGTCGACTCGATGTGAAAATACGTAAGCTGCAATCAGAAACCAGGCCAATACGCTACACCCAATCGTTTTATGACCAGAGGACGGCAGTTTTCATGACCCACTTTTGCACTTTGCACTTGCTTCTTTGGAAATGAGTGAAGAAGAAAAAAAAAAAGAGCTGCCAGATAAGCTCAGGGAGGCTGCCACTTAGCCACAGCACACTAACCTATAGGAGAGCCCAGGGTTAATATCCGTGTTGTTTTCTTGTCACCGCACGTTGAATTGAGCCCTGCTCTCCATCGCCCGTGTCCTTGTGGAGTAATGTTCTGCTGGCAAATTATTTAGGCAAGCAGAAAGTTTCACCTGCCATTTCAGGGGCACCGAATCCCCCCGCCGCACCAGAGGCCTTTGGCAAGTGGAAACAAATGTTCCACAAAATGGCAGGGAGGGGAACGCGGTGGCGCACGGCGTTTTACTGATTGCCAATCGTAAAATAAAATCAGTCATGAAAGGGGAGGCATTCTGGCCCACCAAAGGCCCGCGCGTTACGTCAAATTTGCCGTAGCTTTCTTTTACAGCCTTGTTTATTCCCTTTAATGGCGAGCAGTTATCCGCACAGTATGGCTCCGTGTAGGTGGTTTAGCGACAGAAAAGATTGCATCTGAAAACACAAACCCCACAATTTACACGGCAACGAAGCAGTGGGATGTAAATCTGAAACGCCTTAACTCCCTGCAATCCTCCGCCACTGACACATTCACAGCCGCCATCATTTACGTGGTTTCGCTAAGGAGCTGCTAACACGTCATTTGTTAGAGCTGCAATTTGAAATTGTTCCTCGTGCACTTTTGGCTCACAAGGACACACACACACACACATGATAGAGGGAAGGAGAAAAAAAAAAGCCCAGACGAGCTCGAGTTTGGAGGATAAAAGCCCGGCGTGCCCCCGTAGTGTAACACTGACACAAACAATCCATTCAGCCGCAAAGCAACCTTTAAATCAGCCATGTTGACTCGCCAAGTGCTGCTCACTGGAAGACACGGGGCTCACGTCGACGCCTGACACGGAAACAAAGTGAGCAACCGGTCAGTGCGTGCACGCTCATATCGAATTAAATCGATAGCAAATTAGCTTAATAAAGCCAGAGTGGAGCAGCCTGGTGGAATTTAAAAAAGCTGCGTTTTAATGTCAAACAGGAGCTCAGCTGCTGCTCTGAGGGGGAGAAACAAGCAAGCAACAGTCCGTAATGTCACATATTTCTGATGCGTTCACACCCACTCACATCCACACGCTCTCGTGCTCTGTGACATGTAAAGTTGACATAAGAGTGACATGTCGCTCCCTTAAAAAAAAAAAACCCTCATCCAGGAGGGGTGCAGGGCGGTATTGATCTACGAGTAAAGATGAACGCTGGAGCAAAGAGAAGCAATCTGGAGCTCTGGCAGATCAAGAGCAGCTGCAGTTCTTTGAAACCGGACGCACTTCCACTGAAAGAAGGCTCTGGACTGAAAAAGGTGCTCTCATGCTAAGACTCAATTGTGAAATGCTTCATAATGGCCGCAGATATCAAGCAACAAGACATCCGAGAAGACACTTTCCTTCTTTAAAACGCACCCACAAGCAGATCTCATTATTCCCATCCAGCGTGGATAGATCTGGCTTTCGGATGCTGGCAAACAAAACTACAATTTTTTTATTTTGCTGCTGTTTTAATGAATAATTCACACCCACAAAAAAAAAAAAAAAAGTAATCATTTCCAAGAATTTTCATATCATTCCTCCAAACCAAAAACCCAAATGTGATTTTTTTTCCTCCCTCCTGCGTTACACTGACTGTACATATTAGCTTGTTGTCAGAAAGCTTTGACAAATTCTCCCACAACGCCACACAAACAAATACAAGTGAGATTATGTTCTACACACCACGTCGCTGCTTACAAGAAGGAAACAAGTCTCTTCAGTTTTTCCAGCTCACACACACTCATCCTGAAGCCTTTCAAGCTCAGCCAAAAAAAAAAAACCAGTGGCACAAAATAGAGGAGTCCTACTATTGTGTAAAGGCTCTGGCCACTTTGATATGCTAATACGTTCCTCCTAAACATCTGGAATTTGCATTATTTTATGCACTAACACGGAGTTTCCTCTAATAATAATAAAATAAAATAAAGGCTTGGAGGAGCTTCTCTTGGATGATAAAAGACACTATGAGCTTGTTCCTCAGGCATTCCTTCCAAACTTATTCCGCCTGGCTTTGTGTGTGGCTCAACAATCACTTTGTAATGTATGTTGAGGAACACAAAACCTTCATCTGCATCCTCCAAACGCTCCTGTTTCCTATCATACTGGGACGATCTGGGGTGAAAGGTCGTGCCACGCTGCGTTTTCACTCATTTTTTACATCTGCAGCAGCTCACAGGAGAGCTGTGATAAATGTGCAGGTTTTTTTTTTTGCAGACTAAATACAGACACATTCATGGACACTAATCCAGGCAGGAATTCGCAGCTCCCTCCCTCCTCTCTCTTTCTCTCTCTCTCGCTCTCTCTTTACAGATCAGATCCTCAGCAACTAATACAAAAAAAAAAAAAGGAGAAATAAAGCTGGGGGGCATGAGGAGCTAAATTTATCCCAGTGCTCTGATCGATCAGTGCGGGTTGCTGCTGAGCTCCGGGCTGCGGGGCATCAGGCGGCCGGCCGCGGTGCGCCTCCGCCTGGCTGAGGCGCACGGAGCCGCGTGTGCGCGTCTCTTTAACACATGGTTGACAAGACGGAGGCCTAAATAATACATGTGCAGTAAAAGGATCTAATTTTACTGCCACTCTGCGCCCAGCTCAGTCCGAGCAGCCAAATCTGTCCCTTTCTTTTTTTTTTATTCCTGTTTTCGTTCGTGCCTCTGATTGATTTCCACGTCACTTTCCACGCCGGCGGATCCACCGCATCACCGCGATCTGTGGCCAAAACTCATTATTACGCTGCTGCGCTCATTTTCTCCCCTCCTTTTCTTTCTTTCTTTTTTTCTTCTTCTTCTTTCGGACAAATAGCCTAACCCCAATTATAATGGATTAGCCCGTGAATGCTCTCCAGAAGCACACCGACGTCGCTCCTCAGGTCACCGCTTCCAGCACAAATCCCCATTCAGAGCAGCGCTGGCTTTAAAGCCCTCAGCGACCAGCAAACTCCAGCTCAACTTTGGAGGCGCAAATTCCACAATTAAAATGCTGTTTTACATGTTCTGGTTCACAGAGATGCACAGCTGCTTCCCCCCTCCAACACACACACACACACACACAAACACACACTTAGATCGAACTAGTTTCCATTCAGACCAAATCAATCCACATCTGGTTATGTTTTGATGAAGCGCTTTTCAATTACGCACGCTGGAGTTTAAATCACTGCAAACTGGATCCACTGTTCACACTTAATTACTGTCTGGGTTTTTTTTTTAAGTAGCTTTTTTAAAAAAAACACTGTAAAACTTGGTGTTAGAGAATAAAACGCAGGAAAAGTTGCTCCCCACATGAACTTGTCCACAGCAACAGAAACAAAACTCCTCGTTCTTACCTTTGTGGAAAAGCAGCGAAGCCAAACGGGGCTAAAATGAAGTCAGTGGGAGGAAAATGTGAACAGTAAAAATGTCAGATAGTGGAAGGACAGTCTGATGGGAACTCCTCTGCAGCGAAGGGAGAGCAGCGTGTGCGCGCCGGGCTCATGCTCCCCTGATGCGGGTCGGAGGCTGGCTACCAGGCGGCGGGTCCCCCCCTCAGCGCGTACATTCCCCCGCACCGGGCGCGCACTTCCATGGCACCGAGGTGTTGCTCTGCGCTCAGTCCCAAACTCGGCAGCGGCTCATGCGCCTCTGAGCGGCTCCTCCACTCTCCGGTGCGCCTTCTTCACTCCCGAAGCAAACGAGGAGAGAGAGAGTGAGAGAGAGAGGCGAAGCTCGAGCAAAGAGAGGAGAAGAAGAAGAAAGAAAAAAAAAAAAAAAAAAAAAGAAGAGACAGAGTGACTGAGAGGGACAGGAGAGAGAACGGAGTGGGGCTGCTCAGTGTCTGGTGAAGGACAGAGGAGGAGGAAGAGGACCGCCGGACGCCGACGCTGCGCTCCTGGCTCCGCGCACTGACACTGTGGAGACTGGGCAAGTTTCAGCGGCTCGCCTCTGGAAAAGATCCCGCTCACAGCGTTCAGACACTTGGTGGAAGCGGCGCGGAGCGGGCTTCCAGTAAACAGCGCCAGTGCAGAGGAGAGCAGGCTGCCGTCTGCAGGAGCCGTCTGAGCGCAGGGCTGCGCCAAAACCCGACATGGACTCCGGATCCGCTGTGACTCGGAGCGCGCAGGAGACTAATCACATCAAGTTATTATCAGGCCCCGCTAGGACTCGGCTCGGCTTTTTCTTTTCACATAAAGGGAAGAGTCACCGGCATCACAGAGAAAAGAAGGAGGTTATCGATATATTCCCCTTCATTTTGGCCCCTTTTCTGCTCAGAGGTGGAACACTGGCTTCCTTTTGGGTATGAGGCCCAGGCTCTGTCACAGTAGGCAGTCCGGCCCATTCAGCCAATGACAGAGGACTCATTCTACTGTAATACTAGCAGGCATCAAAAGGAACATGGAAGTACAGAGCGACTCTTTTCCCCCCCTCCACTCAAACCGGCCCCACAGGACCCAACACTGGCCTGGGCAGCAGTGGTCAAGCTGCTGCTGCTGCTGCTGGTCGCCGGAGCCAAGTGCGAGGAAGCCAAGCAGCTTTTCAAGCCTCCTCTCAGCTTTTTTCACTGTAGTTTTCTTTTACATGATTCATGACACCATTCAGCAGTCAGGGGAATAATGCCGCCTGCTGCTGCTGCTGCTGCTGTGACCCTTCACTCCTCCTGTTCTGTTGCCCATTTGAATGTTTTAATGCAGTTGTGCAAATGTGATTACGGTTCACGTTGCACCGGAGCTCTACGCAGCATTCCTTTGAATTTAAATTCAAATGCATTTTTTATTTTTTTGGTCAAACCATTGTGTTATCTTTACATCAGATGAATCAAACACGCAGGTCACAACCAATTCGTGTTTTTTTCTTTCCTGAGACTCGGGGCATTGTTATGATCTGGTTAAAGAATTCTGTCCAGAAAACACGAAGCAGAACATGGCTACACACCTGGCTTCAATAAAGCCTGTCTTTCAGCCACTGTGGGGAAATGTGAGGTTGAGTCATGCTTGCCAGGTGAAGGTGAACGCAGGAGAGGGGCACAGTTATGTTTTCATAAGCATAATTTTACATAATAATACAGCCGTTTTTGCAAGGGACAAAAAAGGGAAAACAGATGTAATAAAAGGTCAGCCGGTGACAGGCATCCATATCTGCGGAGATGTTTATTTATAAGGCCCGACTAAAAACACATGTGGTGTCTCTGCACCGACTCCAGCTGCCATTTTGCATGGATTCATCTGAATATGATTCCTCGAATTGTCAACAGAGGGCATTAGACTTATATTCTCCCAAATGTGCATAAATCACTGAACTGTAAAATCCACAACAAAACCAAGCAGGTGAAGACATCAGTCGCTGTAATTAAATGCTTTTTTTTTTTGCTAATTACAGACCACCTCGTGCGCCCGAGCGAGCCTGCAGCCTGAGCGTCGTCTCTCTGACGAGACGCAGCGGTTGCGCGTAGATTGTTCGTGTTATGATAAACTCTGATGTAATCACATCTTGCAAAGGTGGCACAATATTGCAGATAATCAGCCGCCAAATGGTGCCTGATAACTGCTGACTCTCTCGGCAACATGGAGGGGAGGAAAAACAAGAAGATCATAATTATCATCGTAACAGCGAAGATGTTTGTCTGTTTTCGTATCGGTGGAAGACGGCGGCAGATGCTTCAGACGGACCCTCGGTCATCCGTGGTGAGAGCAAACACGCCGGCCGCTTTCCCATGTGGCTCCAGGCTGCCTCTTAACCTTCAATTGTTCGCCAAACAATGCTTATTGGTTCCTTCCCAAAATATTTGCACATGATTGACATCTCAGGCACACATGACCAGTCAGAAGACCGCCGCTGACCCCCCGGCAAATCTGCGGCCTTTCATGCCAACGGACAAAGATTTGACCAACTTATATGCTCCGGAGCACAATTAACAAAAGCTGAGTCGAGGCCTGATCGCTCAATCGTTTGTTCATTAACTGTTCGAGATGCTTTTTTTATCATCTTGTTTTGTTTCTCCATACGGCACTCTACAAAGAAAAAAGGCATTTTAGGCATTTTTTGTTCTTATTCAATCCTGCAACATCGTCAGGGAGGCGTCCGATTGGTCCACAACGACCACGAACATGCAGCCAGAGCGGGAAAGGCTGATATTTAGTGATAGAAAGTCCTAGGATTCCTCAGCAGAGCCCTAATCTGAGCATCGTGGACTCAGTTCGGATTAAGATGAAGAGACAAAAGGTGTCGATAAACTCCAGAGAATCCTCAAGAGCATCGGCAGCGTAAGTCCGTCAGACTGAACCCTTTGCATGAAGTTAACCGATAAATAAAACTAATTACGTCAGCAGAGTTTAGGACTTATGTAACCCAAAACTCCAAACCAGTTTCCTCCCGTAACAGAGACATCGTTTAAACCAACTCACCCACTTTTTTTTTTTTTTTTTTTTTTCACTCGCTAAATTGTTCCGAGTGCAGATAAAGGAATCGGCTTTGGGTGGCCAAAACGGGTTGCACTTCCTATTTTCTTCTTGTCACATCTCCTCCAACCACTATAGATGAAAAGTTCAAAGGGAAACTTCCAAGTGTGTGAACTAGTGATGTTTCTGTCCCTGCCTCATTTGCATGAATCTGTTCCAAATCAAGTGAAACTCCTCCTGACTCCCTCAGTATTCTCTCATCAATTTCGCCGAGCTGGCTTCGCCGGTCTCCTTGGATATCAAACTCTCGGAGCAGACTCGTAATCAAAGAAGGCCTCCCCACACAGTGGCGGCTCGGTTAATATTTATGTAGTCATGGGCAACCATGTAGCTTGGAGTTCTGACCTGACTTCTGCAGCGGCAGCAGCACCTCCAGGAGCTGCATGAAGTCCAGGAGCAGAGCTGATTTAGGGGGAAGCAGCAGGATGAGAAAGGATCCTTAAAAAAGCTCCGGTTCTGTCGGAGACGCCGTTAATTTAGCAGCTTTTTTACAAAACAGCTGAATGGGAAAGTTTCATTTGAACGCAATGATTTAAATGTAATTTTAACAGAATTGTCATTTAACAGAAAATGATTCCATCCTGTTTAATTCACTGATTAGACTTTCCAATGACTGGATTTATATTGTGCTGCCACATTAGCCGGCTTGTTTCATTTTGTCGTATTTTTTATTTTGTGTGTGTCATTTGGGTTATTTTGAATGTTTTGTGTCCTTTTGGATCTTGTTTATGTTGTTTTCTGTCACTTTGGTGCAGTTCTGCCTCCTTTCTGTGTCTGTTCTGTGTCTTGTTCGTCTTTTTGGGTCTCGCTTGTGTCGTTTTGTCTTATTTTTTGCTGCTTTGTGGCTTATTTTGTCGTCATTTTGCGTCTAATTTGTGTCAGTTATATGCCTTGTTTGTTTTGTGTCTCATTTTTCGTGCTGTTTGTGACAGTTTTGTCTCATTTTTGTCATAATACTTCACATTTGTTGTCAGTTTTTTATAGTTGTTCTTATTTTTGGCTCTAAAACACTGTTAATTTAGCAGATTTTACAAAACAGCTTAAAATAAAAAGTTTAATTTTAATCTCTAGTTCAATGATGCAATAATTTAAATATAATTTTTTACTATTGTAATTTACTAAAACAGAAAATGAATCCATACTGTTTTATTCTGTGAACAGACTTTCCAATAACTGGATTTATATTGTGCTGCCACATCAACTGGTTTTGTGTCTTGCTTGTTTTTTTTTCGTCTAATTGTGTGTGTGTGTGTCTCATTTGGCTTACTTTCAATGTTTTGTGTCTCATTTGTCATGTTGGATCTTGTTTATGTTGTTTTGTGTCTCATTCTTTACTTTTGGTGTCTCACTTGTGTCATTTTACCTCAGTTTTTGTTGCTTTGTGGTTTATTTTTTCATCATGTTGCGGCTTATTTGTGCCTCGTTGGTTTTGCGTCCCATTTTTCATGCTGTTTTGTCTCCCTTTGGTCATAATATGACACTTTTTGTCGTCAGTTTTTACCGTAATTCCTATTTTTGGTTCCAAAACGCTTCAGATTTTACAGTATTTTGCAAGTAAAGTACACCACTGTTAGAATATGGCTGCATTTATTACAGTAATGCAGGTTTACTTGTGTGGATTTTCACACGACTGAACAACTGAGCTTTGACTTCAGTTAACAGACTTTATTTATGTGGACTTTTACCAACACACTGATATGAATACGTCGTATCTTAAGATTACAAATGTTATAAGACGAGTTGCCAGAAAATGTTCCTGGTAAAGAAAACACGGGATTCTGTGTTTACTTTGCTGTCCGGGTTAATTAAAAAAAAGATAGATCGCTGCGTGTTAATGAAAACTTGTTTTTATGGGTTTTTAATTTGCGTTAAATGAAGTGTTTTTCTCGAGGCCCATATTTTGCGGTGAATCCGGTGTCATTGGAGCATTTACACTTGCATGCACCTGACCTCAGATCAATAATGAATACAAGATCGTCTCGTGCCTTTTGAGATCGATAGTTTTCTTTGTCTCCACGTTTTTTCATTAAACAGACCTTTGGACGAAGGGAAAAAAAGAAAAGCAGCCGCATAAGCAATCAAGTTTGGTCTAAATTGAAGTGAACATGCTGAGAGTTGGCACACCAAGTAAAAATATTATCAACTCGCAAGGAATGAGCTCATCATTCTGCTCGAGTTTCAGATATTTAATCACTCCGTCTGTTCAGAGAATGCAGCTCTGGTCGCACCCCCTCCCCCCGTTAAAGAGCCCCGGACTTATAATTGACCCAGCAGACAGGAAGCAATTAAAAAGAAGTCAAACACATGAGGGGCTTTGAGATCAAATTTGAAAAAAAAAAGCAAGGTCCAGTGTGGGCATGTCGGGCTCTGGACTGCACAACTGTCAAGTAAGTTGACTTTTAAAAGAGCGCGGCGCATAAACAAATCATTTTAAAGCAAAGCGGCGTAAACATTAAAGAATCTTAGCGCTCCTTAAACTCGATCAGAAATCGACTCGGCGGCACCAAACGGCCCCTTTGCTCTCGGCGAGGTTTGATGTATGAGACGCACAAGCGGCGGGGAGCAGCAGATACAGGTGAAGAATCTCTATTCAAATGTTTTATATGGAAACTTGGCCAAGTGGAAACAGATGTGCTTCACTTGTGACCGATAAAAAATGATGTATGGTCACCAGTAATACGGTTCAGCAGAGGCCAGCACTTCCAATTTGCTTCACGTCGCCGTCCGGAGCTCTGTGTTGTGTAAATGTGGACATATTTTTCAAACAAAAGCTGCAGCATTCTGCTCCGTGAACCCGCCGAGCACTCGGTAAACTTTGAAATGACTCAGTTGAAAGAAAAATCCATTTATTCATGATTGCGACACATTTGAAACCAAAAGGTTTGTTGTCAGGCCCGATTGTTGGTATCGCAATCATAATTCATCAAGATGATTTATTATAATTCGAAGACAGACTTCTTCGGCAACAAAGAACATCTGTGACATTTTTTTTTTTTCTCTCTTCCAGTTTTCGATTTTTCAAGGAACTCAGAAATAATGGCTTTTATCTGGATCGCAGTCGTCGTCTCACGCAGATTTAAAGTTAATACCAGAGTATCGACGGCGACTCGGTTTGCAAACTTGCAATAACTTCAAACGTTTGAATGTAAAGAGAGAGACGACCACACAAATACGACCTCCTGGCGTCGGCTCAGAGGACGAGGGGAGAGTCTGAGGAAGAGGAGTAGGTCAGTGTGAGGGGGAAGACAATGCCTCAAACTCTCCCTTTACCTGGACAGACAATAATAGAAATCAACTTTATTAGTGAACTGTGCAGGGGATAATCTGTCGGCGTTAATACCCTCCGCCGCGAGCGGAAAACGCCCGCAATTGTTCTCTCTAATGAAGACGAACGCCACACCGCCAAGACGGAGGAAAACATGTGACCTCACCAGGTCCCTTTAGAGGTCAATAATCTTTTGGAATAATTGCCTGAAATTTTAATTGAAGCAAAATCTTACTTAAGCATTCATCATTGTGGACAGACATTCCTCCCCTTCAATTTTGCATTCCGATTAATTCCACTAATTTAAAAGTAGCTGCTTTGTGCCAGTATAAAGGAACACAATTATAAGTTTTAAATACATATAGCTTATTTCCATAAAACATTACTGTTCTAAATACAGAAGCTGCTCACCAAGGCATGAAAAATGTCCAAAAATTTTTTACTGCCCGCTATTGCCGTAGATGCTTAAAACGTATTACCCAGTCAACAACAATCGCTGAAGGTTTTTCAATTTGTCAAAAAAAAACTTGCACATATGACTAAACAAATTGCTCTTGAGGGCTTATTACTTTTTTTTTTAAAAGGTGTGTTTCCAGCCACGCACGCTTCAGGAAACACAAGGTCGTATGTAAATGTTTCCAACAGCAAAAACAAGCGGATCCTTTAATACGCGCTCTTTAATAGGCGCCCGTCACAATCATTTGACACGACTGTTTATTAAGCCAAATTAGTCCGAATGAAATCTTTCCAAGCCAATCAAACAGTTTGCTTGATTAGTGGTGTGTTTCTGCCTGAAGAGCAGATGAATCCAATAGGGGGGAAAAAAGACAAGCAAAGGAAGGGCAACTCTAATTTCTGAGGACAATGAACTAAATTGTTCTGTCCCAATTTCTCAAGAGATACTCGGTAATCACGGCTAATTACTGTCGCACGGTAAAGTGGGGGAAAGAACAATAGTTTTTTTTCTGAGTTTGCAAAAACATAAAGAGAAATTTGCAGAAAGTTTCATTACTGCACACCTGAGGCTGTGACGGAACGACGCTTTAAATGCACCGGACGACACTGTGCAGCGGTGGAAGTCGTACGATATTTCCTCGTAAAGTACAACAGTTCCAGAGTTTGCAAAATAAAGAGCTTTCTAAAAGATGGCACACTTGAGCCTTGAATCTACACCGATTCATTCATCCGTCTCAACCAGACGACACCGAGCACACCTTTCTATGCCGTCGTTTGACCATGTAGCAGCCGTAGAAAAAAGATTTCTACATCATTTATAATACAAGAAAAGTCCCCAACAACAAAAGCAAAAGTTTTCTTATGCTCAAAGAACAACTATATTGTGATTATTGATCCATTACTGTGCAGCGTTTGCTGCCAGAGTCGGTCAGAATATTGAATTTTGCCCAAAGGGACAGTTTTGTGTGCAGTTTTAAACACACCGTCGTAATAAGAGTGTGTTTGGATATAAAAAAATCTTAATTTAACAACAAGCACAATGTTTTTTTGTAAGAGTGTAAAATAAATGGAAATATTAAAGTACAAACTGGAGGCACTTTGCCAAACTCAGCTACTGTACTTATGTAAAGTGGGAGAAAAAAAAAAAAAGAACAATAGTTTTTCTGTGAGTTTGCAAAAAAAGAAAAGATATTTCCAAAATTTTGCAAAAGGTTCATTCCAGCCCACCTGAGGTTGTCACAGAATAAAACTGATTTATTACTTTAAATGTACCAGACTACACCGTGCACACCTTTCTGTACGGATCACGTGCAGCAGTACAGAATAATTAAAAGTATGCACGCTGCACCATGTTTATTATCAGGAAAATATGCTCAAAGAGCAACTTTAATATTATTATTGATCCATTACTGTGCAGCGTTTGCTGCCGGAGTTGGTCAGAATATTGAATTTTGCCCAAAGGGACAGTTTTGTGTCCAGTTTTAAATACTCTAATATACCGCTGTAATAAGCCTGTGTGTGTGTGTGTGTGTGTGTGTGTGTGTGTGTATAAAATCTTAATCTATAACCTGTAGCTACATGAAGAGACGCAACAAGCTCGACGTGAGTGTGAGCATTAAATAAAACGGGAACAAACTGGAGGCACTTTGCACTTTACTCAACTGCTGTACTGGTGCAAAGTGGGAGAAGAACAATAGTTGCAGAGTTTCCAAAGCGAT
>NW_007579345.1:0-22191 GCF_000690725.1 Stegastes partitus | reverse complement strand
GGGTGGGTGGGAGGAGGGGAGCACCTCCTCGGCAGAACCTCCGGGGAGGCGAAAGGTTATCGGGAATTTGGCTCGTCTGGTTTTCGACGAGCTCTTCCTCCCCGACTCCAGGGTCAGGAGCGGGTACAGACAACACGCGATGGGATCCTTTGCAGCATCTGTTCATGTGATTGATTTCTATCAGCCCTCAGATGCATCATGATGCGCTTCTTTCAACTGTGCGTGCAGCAACACCGGCGCGTATGAATAACACCGTTTCAGGTGTCTGCTTTTCATATTCAAGACCTTCCCGATGCTACCTTACTATTTAATTACTTCACAGCGCAAGTGAATCAAATCATAAAGCTGTCAGCCTTCACTAAGAACTTGCCGCGATAATGATAGCTGACTGGAATGACAGCTCCACGCTGGGTTATTCCTGGGGTTAAGGGTGTGCAACTGCAGGCTCTTCAGCATCCCGACTCCCGGTACAGTCGTGTTTGTGTAGTCCTGTAAGAAAGCGGCACGCCACTTTGTATGCATATGCAGCCGGCTGACAGGCGCTCTTTTTTCCTCCTCAAGGATAAACCGCCGCCGAACACTGCACACAATTAGCCTCGTAACGTAAGTATAACTCTGCCGAAGTGAATGTGGAATAAAAGACAGTAAGGAGGGTTTAGTGGTCATGTACGGCTGTTCTGCAATCCTGTTATGAGCCCAGATCACCACATCTGTGTGAATAATTTATTCATAAAAAGCTTGTTTCCAGCAGTCTCAGTCAAATCGCTTTAGTGTCAGAGTAAAACGAATTTACTCGCACGGTTCCACGGGAACTGTCTAATGACGGACTTTTAATATTATGGCTCCCTTTTGTCGCCGCCCGACTCGCTGTCAAATCTACAAAAGAAGCAGGATTTAATTAAACAACTACTTGTGGATTTCATCTCAATAGCTATGGCAACATCCTAACATCCTCTGCCAGGCGGCAGGTTTGTACGACATCATGCTTTTCTGCCTCACAGAGATCACAGAGTTTGTTTTTTTTTTACTTAGAAACCAGGAGGTAATGATATGTTGTTGACGGAAAAAACAGCCGAGGATCCCGTCCTTGTTATTTCGTCCATGCTGAAGGAGTGTGTCAAACTTTCTATTTCAGACATTATTAGCTCGAGTTTTGCAAATGTCCTTGTTAGGATGCAGAGACAAAAAAAACAAAAGATTAAACTGCAACTGCAATGAAAAAGATGCTTCTGTGTGCTTGTGTGGGAGGTTTTCCCCCCAAATTACCAGAAGGAGCCTATAGGTCACCGGTTTGTCATGGTAAACTTAAGCTGCTGGAATTGAGTTCAGGAGCTTTCCCACCGTCCCTCCGAGGTGGCAGAGGCTCAGCCACCGCTGCATTCTTCTGTGTCTTACCATTAAGACCCAGTGAATACCTTGGCGACAATGGTCATGTGGTCAAAGAGGAGGCTGCAGTGGAAGCAGCTCAGACCCGGGCAAAGGCTGAGCGCTGGAATGGACTCATTAAGTCACAGCTGTTGTGTTTGGAACAATGAGGCCGGGGACTCTTCTCAAACCTCTCCAGCAGCCAAACAGTGGAAGCCCGGCTGAAGATGTGCAGCGGCGGTGGGGGGAGGAACGCCGGAGGGCTGGAGGCCTGACAGCCGGCAATTGTATCTTAACTTTGTCTCTGGGAACTCGGTAAATATTTATGGGCTTTTGTCTCCATTCAGCGACGAGAAACAAGTGTGAGGAAGCTGGAAGGTCTCGTCTGAATGGGTTTCCACTTGTCCGGGATGAAAACACTCTTTTTTTTTTTGCTCACAGTTTGTCGCACAAAAGAGGAACATTTACAAGGATATATTTTTATTTATTTGCTCTGTTCCACAAATGAATGCGGCGCTCCGGTCGATGCCGAGCCTCACGCCGACACAGTCGGAGGAAGCCGGGAGAGCAAAGCCGGTGACCTCTTCTGCGGTTTGGGGGGCTCAACGTTAGAAGCTCTCACAAAGCCGTCCCCTGCTGCTGCAGCCTCGGTACTGCAGCGCCAACGCCATCGCGGTGGATCGGATTAGAGCGACGGCTAACCGCGATATGGAGCCGCCGACTCCACTTCTCATGTAAATGCCACAACGGCGCCCAACGTGAAGAGTTAAAGGTTCCTTTGTTTGCAAAAATCACAAACTGTGACATCACTTGGCGAGGATCTTTTTTTTTAGTCTCCGAGCTGCGTGAGAAGCAACCGGAGGAGTCTGACTCGTGTACGATTTGTTCTCGTTTCTGCTTTCCGACTCGGAGTCGGCCGTGTTTGCTTTGCAGAACTGACAGTTTCTTTAGGAAGTCGGGCCACCAGCAGTCATGAAACCTTAACCTGTAACAACAAAAAGGTGCTGCGACGCAACGTTTATTCTGCCAGCAACGACGACACCTCGCTGACTCTTCACCGGTGTGCGGCTTGAAACGGTGAGACGTGGAAAAGAGGCCACGCAAACAGAGAGAAGGGCTCGAGTGGAGGTCATCACATCCAAGAACTCACACCTCGTCACTTCAGAAGAAACCAGATGACGGAGGAGCCGACTTCCACTTAAATATTTATTTGCGTTTAGGTGTCCGCGGATGCCTCCTGTTTCTTCACACATCTTCGCGTGACCCCTCGTCGCTCTAGACCAAGGGTGTCGAACTCCGGTCCTCGAGGGCCGCAATCCTGCAAGTTTTAAATGTTTCTCTCTTCCAACACACCTGATTCAAATGATCAGCTCATCATCAAGCTCTGCAGAAGCCTGATAACGATCCTGATCATTTGAATCAGGTGTGTTGGAAGAAGGGAAACATCTAAAACTTGCAGGATTGCGGCCCTCGAGGACCAGGATTGGATACCCCTGACTTAAAGTTTGCTGTCGCCACCTGACCAGAGGTTCGATCAGAGTCTTTGAAACACTCGTGTGGACGTGCAGGACATAAAAGACAGCTGATGTTCTACGTCAGGGGTGTCCAATCCTGGTCCTCGAGAGCCCCTATCCTGCATGTTTTAGATGTTTCTCTCTTCCAACACACCTGATTCAAATGATCAGCTCATCATCAAGCTCTGCAGAAGCCTGATAACGATCCTGATCATTTGAATCAGGTGTGTTGGAAGAAGGAAACATCTAAAACTTGAAGGATTGCGGCCCTCGAGGACCGGAGTTCGACACCCCTGCTCCAGACCTTCCTCACGCTTTCATAATAAGGTCCACCTGGAACGCGTCGCCAGAAGCCGCTTTGTAATTAAACTCGGCGGTTTCACGTGTGATTACCACAACAAAGAAAAAAAGAAAACCATTGTTTGTGTTTATCTTTTTGAATTAGCAGGAACTTACTTTAAAATTAAGTTGGATCTCTGAGGGTCTTTTTCTTAATCATCACAAATCCTCCCTAACACATGCCGTCATGCTCCGCGCAGAAGCCGCTCTAAATCCTCGCAAACTTGTAGTTTGTTTAAAGTGAGGCGCAATATGATAAGACATCTCCTGAGAGGTGCGAGTCAGCTGCCGTCGCCGCTGAGCGCAGCAGTGTGTGTTGGCTAAACCGTCTCCAATGTGCCCCTCGGTGTCAGATAAGCTAACGCCCCCCTTCAGACGGACGCACAGCTGTTTCCCTCCTCTGGGACGCTGCGAAGGCCAACTGTGCAGCCACAGAAATGAGCTGCTAATCCTCGTACAGGCTCCCCGGCACATTACAATGTGCCGAGCCACCGGGCCCGCCGCCACCGTGCACGATTAGCCCCGTACGCATGCATGCGTACGTTTAGGCATGTGTCAATCCGTCTGAGTGCCAGCTGCATAAAGCAGCGTGTGCACATGAGAGGGTGAGAATGATTGTTGTTCCCGTCCTGCGTGACCTCGGTAATAGCTATATATCCCCCCCTCGCAACGCTTTCTAAGAGCACAACCAATTGCAGTTGCAGGAAGAAGATTCCACTTCTTCCCAACAAGTGTTTCAGCCTCCCCTCTCCGCCTTTCATTGGAGCGAAGTCATTACTGGTGCTTATGAAAGTGAAATGAATGAGAGTGTAAGAGGACGGATGGGAGGTCATGGCCTCGGGGCCTCTGGGGAGTGAGGATGCATAAACTCATCACCTCGCGCTGATGGAGGAGCGCTCACCTCAGCCGCCGTCCCCGTTCTCTCCCCTCAACACCTCCGCCGGTTTCTGCCCTCGCCGTGCAGAACCCGGCACAAAAAGCGCGAGGCAGGAGCAATTTTCTACTCAAGTGATGTTCACAAACAGCCATAAATAGCCCATTTGAAGCAAACTCGGTGTGATCACCTGAAATCAACATGATAAGGAACGGAAGCCGCCGCCTGAACAGCGAGGGCCACGGCGGCGGCGCCCTTCCCTTTCACATCGCGGCTGATTGGTGTAATTGCAAAGGTGAACATTTGTTTGAATGGGTTAATATTGTTATCATGGAGGCTGTTGTGGAATCATGCATTTTTAACAAGGAGAGCTGATTTTAGTCCGCAAATAGGAGCTGAAATATTCATCAGCGCGACTGTACCAGCCTTAAAATTAGCTGATCAAACCGGCGTTTCCCCACAAAGAATGGAAGCAGCTGCTGCTTTGATTCCACAGACGAAGCTGCTCTCCGTCAAGTTGGCCGAAAAGCAGATCTGTCCCGGAACAGACGGGCCACGTGTAGGGTTCTGCAAATAAATCTTTTAAGGCGTCCATCGGCAAAAAATGGCTGAAGGCTGAAGTTAGGATGTAAAATGATTGAGCGGGAAAAAAATATTTTCACAAAATGCTGAGATTGTTAAAACTAACCAATAAGGAGGACAAACTGTCAAAACAAAAAGCCTGCGAGGACGCTCACTGTTTTGAATTCCACAGACACCCGACTGTCTTCAGGCATAACAAGGGCCATTTTTCACAGCTACCTGTCCGTGGCGCATCGTCCGCTTATCCATCAGCGGGCCTCAAAACGAAAGCATTCGCCGTGAGTTTTCATCTCCGTCCCGCCGGCCACGTCTGTCCGTGAACATCTGACCGGTCGACGCAAACAAATCCTCAAATTTTTTCCCGACAAAGGATGTAATTTGTCGGAGGAACGAGTCCGATCCCGTCTGCGGATTGATGCGCGTCCGAGAGACTCGGGCGCATATGTAATCAGCAATTACCCTAATGACGGCGCTGACATACGTGGCGGTGTTGGGTTCGAGGCGTTCTGGGAGGACGGGGGTCTGCTGAAAGCCCCGTCGGAGCCTCTGACTGATGGCTTGTCAGCGGAGCACTCCTGTTTCAGGCCGGGCCGAGGCTCAGGTGGCTCCGGCGGGAACTTCCACCTCCACATCGGTGCGTCTCGGGTCGCGCCGTCCACACTTTTCCACACTCGCCTCCATCTGCACATTCCTCCTCCTTCTTCTTCCCTGTCTTTGCTAAGCTTTTTAATCTGCTCAATTTACCACCTAAACTCCCGAGTTGTATTAGTTTCTTTGAGACACCCTTGAATAAATTTCAAGTATGAATGCCCGAGGCTTCCACTTAGCTTGTTGGTCACACTCAGAAATACTTTCTACTGTGCTGCGCGGTAAACTGCTGGAATGTGCACAGGTAGACGCTCTGATGTTTTCTATACGCGCCGCGGTATGTTCAGTATTCAGATAGCACAGGAACAGGGGGGAAAAAAATAAAAAATGACCCACTGGCTCCAACATTCGATGTTTACTGATGCGTCAGGAAGGATTCTTGTAGCTGCCGTGTCTGCTTTAAGTCAGGCAGCAGCTGCTTTATCAGCGTGAGGGTCAGAAACCGTCCAAAGGGTCACGAGATAAAGCTGAGAGGTCGTGAAAATAAATCTAGACAGCATAGTTCTGCACCACATCTAAAAATATGTTTGACAATCTCGTTAGAGTTGTTCATCGTTGATTATTTTTGATTTTCTCTGCAAGAGGTCGCAAGATAAAGCCGAGAGGTCGAGACGTACGAGACAATTTCAGCTCTTTAGGCTTTAAAATGAATCAGATAAATGTAGTCGAGGAAGAACTTCAACCTTGAAATGCAGCTCAAAGGAATGTAAAGTAATTATAAAGTGGACGAGTCACCATTAGACGTGTTAAAAATTATTTAACAGACCTGTTTCCACCACCTGAATGAATGACAACAAAATCCAGGATTCCTGATTTAGAAAAACCTTTGAAGTTGTAAACAGTCTGGTGTAATTTAAGCTCTTCTTTTGGCATTAGTTGATTTAAAGCTACACCAAAGTTGAACTAAACTTTCTTCATCTCGAGTTCCCGCCCCTCCAGATGTTAACACGGCCGATTTAAAGAAGGAAAAGCTGATTTTGTTGAACTAAACATTGTTTTTTTTTTTACAGTGCAGGGGTCACTCCCTGTCCAAAGGTTCCCAAGTTAAACCCGAGAGGTCATGAAATATTCATAAACGAGCTCCTTTTAATGCAAACACTGAAATGCAACTCGTCAGATCAATGTAGTCAAAAGGAGTCTGAAGTCCATCGCTTGTGTCTGGACCGGAGTGCAAAAGAATGTAAATAAATTATAAACAGGAGATTAAACAACCCACTGGTCACCATTAGACATGTTTAAATTAAGTTCTGCACCAACTGGAGGTTCTGCTGCATACAAAAAGTATTCAGGGAACCTGTTTCTACCACTTTGTTGAGGAAAAAGCGAATCTAAATCAGGAATAAGATGGTTTCTTTAGATGCAAACACTATTTTGATGAGTGGTATTGATATAATAACGTTGTCAATTGCATCAACCTAATATTGTGTGTAATTTAAACTCAAATTTCTGCATTAATTGATTGAAAACTTAATACAAGTTGAGGTTACTTAATGAAATTGACTTAAGTTTTCTTCACCTTGAGTTCAGGATTTCAACTTCAGAAGGTCAACATGAGTAATTATAGTCAACCGACAAACTATAATGAGTTCCTCTATAACAGGAGTGTCCAATCCTGGTCCTGGAGGGCCGCAATCCTGCATGTTTTAGATGTTTTCCTTCTTCCAACACACCTGATTCAAATGATCAGCTCATCATCAAGCTCTGCAGAAGCCTGATAACCATCCTGATCATTTGAATCAGGTGTGTTGGAAGAGGGAAACATCTAAAACATGCAGGATTGCGGCCCTCCAGGACCAGGACTGGACACCCCTGCTCTATAATCAAGAAGTATTTTAATTACAACAGAAGTAACTCAAAAATATTGATGCATGCTGTTGTGTTTTTCATTTTCGTTGAGCTCAAATATTACTTTCAGAGTGAAGATTGTCTCCAAATGGTCACGAGATAAAACAATTTCACCTCTTTGGGCTTTTTAAAAATGCAACGAGGTAGATGAATGTAGTGGATTAGAAAATGGACGTAGTCGCCTTGCACCAGTCGACGTGTTCACCTCTAGTTTTGCACCTAACGGCGTCCCTGTTGCGTCACCGTGCAGCCTCATCTCTGATTAATCATCTTTACATGTACAGCTGTGGAAATAATGGTCAGGCCACCTGCTGCTTTCTTCTCCACAACGTCCACAAAAGCTTCAGGACTTCATCACAGGGGTTAAATAATCACTGCGTCTCCTAAACGACACGAGGAAGTCTCGTAATAATCCAAAATGTGACTTATTGAAACTGAAAAAAATGCAAAATTCAGACTAGATTTTGTGTGCAGATAATCCAAATTAAATCATCACTCAACCAAAAGAGGAGAATTAATGAAGACAGCGAGCTTGAAATCAACCAAACAGCGACTTAATACAGAAAATCCAGCAAAGAAACAAGCAGAAAACACTGGTCTCGTAATTATCTGTAATGCATCCACGGGCTAATTATGCTTTGAGGAGAGGTGTAATTGCAGCGTGGATTATATGTGCAGCCTTCTTCACCGTTGCTTCTATTTTTACAGGAAGTGTGACAGGTACGTGCGACATGCAAACGAAGGAACCGGGATGGACGAAGCGCGCGGCGGCTCGGATCCTGAAATTAGTTTAGAGCAACAAAAGCACTCTGCTTTAAGAAAACATCTTGTTTTTTTCCCCTTTTGATGAATGTTAATAAGTGCACATTGTGTCCCGATGTCGAAAATGTTCAATATTTAACAAGGTCACAGTGTTTCCTCAACCTGAACACAAAAACATTCAGTCCTGCTTCTGCTGCACACGCAGGAGGGAAAAAAGAAATCTGTTGTCAATGATAGGTTTTTTTCTTTTTAAATATTTGGATATTTTGAACCGTTTGTGACTCTACAAATACATTATTTAACATTGTTTCTTCATCATGCTGCGCCGATGCTTCTTTTAAAACTTACTTGCTGCTGCAAATGAGTTTCTATATAAATGTAATTCCTCAGACTTGGAGCTGCAGAATGCACAGCAGCTTGTTAGAACGATTTTTTTTCTTGCGCTCATTTGTGACGTTAAAGCTAAATTTGAAATATTTATAATATCCACCGACTACAAGTGCAGCCGTAAGGCTGACTGAGCTCAAGCCGCATTTAATCTGTATTATTTGTGGCTAACATTAGCGCGAGACATTCCTGTGTTTGACACGTCATGTTAGCGATCAAACTGTTGAGCACATGCACATAAAGCAGCGAGGATGAGAGCTCTATTGGTCATTATATGCCCTTGACAGCTTAAGCATAACTATTATCATACAGGCGCGTGTGCAGCAGTCGTTCCAATTAGTACATGTAAATGAAAGGCCCTAATAACCGCTGATGAATAATTCAGATGTAACACTGGTGTCACATTGATTTGTTCACACCAAGAGTTGTGATAAAAACAGCCTCTTCATTATAAATGACCACTGAATTACTCATTTGTGTCATGGCCTGAAGAGTGATGTGGGTTTCAGCATAGTAAGTGCTCATCAAATTATATTCGGCAGGGCATAGCCTTCAAATTACATTCAACAAGGCAGAGGCTGAAGTTTATTTACTGACTCACGAGAGAAGTATTTGAATATCAAACACAAAAAAAAAAAAATCCCTGACTCTCTGTTTCCAGGTAGCCGCGGTGTGTTTTGTTAAACACGCCAGCTCGTGAGCCCATCCCAGCGCCTGCGTGTTCGTGTCATCTCTGAGAAAGCGGGAGTACGTTTGAGGTTGTTTACCTTGCTTTATGCTCATTGCATTTTCATATTGAATTTAGCCTGCTGAGTTGGAGCCCATTCAAAAAATGCAGCGCGCTGTGCTGCAACTGGAAAGAGAAGATATTGAACCGAGCTAATGTGCGTTTCCATTGGCAAACCAATGCACTGTAGAAGCCTTTGACTTGATAACATCATTCTTCTTTCAGGCTCGTACAAAAGAAGCGTGCATGCTCCAAGGTACCCAATCCAACCAGATCATTCTTTAGAGACGCTTTCAGTCGGGCGGAACGTGGCCGAAAAAAAACCCCATAAAAATGGATGAGTTGTTTAATACAAAATGATGTCATGACTAAATTCTCTGCTGTCTCTTTAAAGAAAGGACTAATTCTGCTGCTGCTGATTCTGCTGTCTCACAACGTGTCACTGTGTGTACGTACGCGCCGGTGGGAGGGAGGATGTCAAGCTTTGACTGTGACAGAATTTAAACAGCAGTTGTTGCTGACCTAATTATGGTACTTCTGCATTAGTTTGCAGCCTGCCTGAACCGGCTGAATGATAAATTAGCCGTTTTGCGCGCCGCAAAACAGCGATTTAATTTGAAAGCACGCCGCGCCGGCCGAAGCGGCCCCGGAGCTTTGTTTACCTGCGACTCCTGACGGCTCACAACACGGGAGGCGTGTCACAGCGGTTCACGGGTCTGTGTATGTCAGATAAAAGCCAGGATGCTTACTGGATCATGTAGCATATTGCACACCGCCATGTATCACCGACGAGACAGGACCGAGACGCTCGACTGGGCCACTTTCAGACCTGAGGAGAAGTGAGAGACCGGCAGATAGGAGCAAACAACAATACGAGATCATCCATTTGGAAAAAAAAAAAAAAAAAAGAGAAGAGAGACTGAGCTGAAGAGGGAGAAATACAATTAGAAACAGAGCAACCTTCCAGCGTGAGAGACCCTAACCGCTATATCTCCCCCCTGATAAGGCTCCAGAAGCTTATCAGCCAATGGGCAATTTCAATTAAAAGGGGTTTTGCAAGACAAGTGGTTAAATACCTCAGAGGGAACCTGTCACCACAGGAGAGGTGGCAGGCTGCCTCCAGCAGACAGGGCCGAGAGGGGTAGAGCAGGAAAAGGAGGCAGAGTGCTGCGTGAATGGCTGGACTTGGCCCCGGCTAGCGGCACGTGATGAGCGTTATTGCATTAGCTGCTCGCCAATCACATAATGAACTCTCTGTCAGACGAGACAAAAGTGCGGCCACACCCCTGCAGCACGGTAAAAAGCCAGAAGAATGCGATCGGTGGGATTAACAATGAAGGAGCCCTGGAGGGAGGCAGAGAGAGGCCTTTTGCCAGAGAGAGATAGGAAGATTCAGGAGCTTAGTGTTGTCAAATGTTTTATTCAGCCATGACCGTGAGTGCTGCCAAACAGATTAGCCTGTTTACCAAAGGTTCTCATTTAAGAGATAAATCTTTAAATGTTGGATTTGGCAGGAGGAGGAGGAGGTGGTGGTGGTGGTGGTAGTGGTGGGGGGGGGCAGCATCTATGTCACACGGAGTGGAGGTGGAGGAGGTGGGGGTGGACACATCTAACACGAGTGAGCAACAAAGGAAGTGAGAGGTATAAATAAAACTTCTCATTAAGCTCCGAGTTGTCTGAATTAATGACAGCTGTAAGCAGACGATGATCAATATGCCTCGGTGTGCCTCTCTCCCAGGGTGAGACGAGGATCGAGCTATCTTCACGCCGAGCAGGTTGCTGCAGACGGCGCGATGAGGAGGAAGGAGATGATGGTGATGATGATGATGATGATGCTGGGGGGGAGGGAGGGAGGGAGGGTGAAGATTTGACTGTGTTCTTTGTTGTGGCTCAGTGGAATTCTTGCCTCTCTCCTCTCCTTGGCTCTCCACTCCTTTTGTTCTTGTCTATTACAGCGGGGGTGATGAGGCTCCCCTGGGCGTGTTCAGCTACAGAAGCCCAATCTCGGAGGATAATCATCTTCAAGATACATCAACAGGCCGGTTGTAATTTTGAACGACTGGGGAGAGAAGAAGAAGAAAAAGCACAAAAAAAACCCAGCAAAGATGAAGACAAACGAAGGAGAGAGTAAAGTACGAGGGAGCTACTGTACGTAGAATTACTACCTTTTTCTCTTAAAGCGCTTCCTTTTTCTTTCCCCCCTCCCGTCACATTTGCTTCCCTCCCCACTGCTTCTGTGCTAAACGCGCCCACAGTTTGGCTGCGAAAGCCTCGGTTCTCAGTCAACTTGTTAGAAAAAGGACCATGCCAAGCATTCCACACCATTTCCAATTAATGATGCTGCTCTTGGCAGGAGAGTAGTAAATGACTACCAAGAGGGTTGTTTTATTTCCCAAGATGAAGCATACACAGCTTCCATTTCTCACTCAGCAATTGATAACTACTAGATCCTATATGACCCACTTTCTTACTAATGAGAGGTCATCGCACGCCGGGCGTAAACGTCGGGGGAAAACGACTGTCGTTTCTGTTGGGCAATTCTTTAGTGCTTTATTGACCTTAAGGGACGGAGCAGGTATTCCTGGGAAGTGGCAGCTGTATGAGTTAGGGACAAAAAGGACAAACTACTGTAGGGCAACTTTTAATGGAACCAATGGGACCTCTGTGTGTGTCTGAGTGCACACTTTGTCCCTGCACACACACACACAAAGAGCAACACAATGATTGACGGATGGATGGCGACGCCGAGGAGCCGCCGCGTCTGACTGACCATTACGTCCCAGAATATTCAAGACTCAACTGTCATTTCTGCGCCGACGCCAGAGAATTGGAGCACAATCTATCTGTGTGCAAAACAGCAGCGTTTCTGTGGAAGTCCCACCGGCCACCTGGCTATCCTGTTCGAATCAATAACATCTCAGGCTATCACAGCTGCAGAGTGAGTGACCCTCCAAAATGGCAGCCATATGTCCGGGAAAGGCGGATAAATAACTTGCTTAAACCTGCAGCACAAAACGCTGGATATTATGAGCCTCGTGCAGCACAATATTTTCCTCCCAGAGAGGCTACAGTTGTCAAAAAAAAAATTGAGGTGGTGAAATTACAGAGTTTCAAGTAGGTTCAAATGTGCAAATCTGAGAATTAACATAGGTCTTGACATGGAATAGCGGGGAGTTGTCATAGAGGATCATGAATATTCAAGCCTGTGACCTAGTTTGATACGCAAGAGCAGGACAGTGGGGTGCAGGGTAAAAATCCATTTGAACTCAAATGTACCGCAGCAATGTGGTAATACGAATCAGTGTGGGAGGGATTTCATTTTAATTACTCAATCAACTGTTGAGCTACCTTCTGCTTTGCAAAAAAAAAAAGGTGTTCTCTGTCTCCCCACATCTCTGTAATCCGAAAATCTCGAGCAGCAAAGTGACAAAGAGGAAAATAAAACGCTACGATTTTCACAACCGAGCCGCAAAACGGTGAGCCGGTCCCCCCGTCAGAGATCCTCCAAGACAAAGTGTGAACACCCATCCTCTGAATCATGAAGCAACATACTGAAGTACACAAATGAAAAGTGTTTCATTCTTCCCAGACCATAAGTTAATAAAAAATCCACTCTGTTGGCACCAGACTGTCTGACACAAACTCAAATTGATTCATAATTGAGTTTGTATAGATTTTTATCCAGCTTTTGCTGGTTACATTAGGGCTTGACTAGTCTCATTTTGCAGTGGAGTGTAGAGCAAATGCAAGCCGTGCTCCAGGCTCGCTGTGCACCGTGCATCGCAATAGCTTGCTCAAATAATAACAGGCTTTGAAGGACAATTTCGCTTCTTTCTGCTCATCAATGTGCAGCCGCTGAAGGATGTATTTAGGGTCACCTTTTTCCACTGACACAAGCTTTTCTCCTGATATTAGGATTCACGTTTTTAGCAATCGAATGTTAAATCGGGAGGAAATCCCATATGATTTACACATCAGATCCAAAAAAAGAGCTTTCCTTGAAAGCAGTATCTGTGGATTTTGTTGGAATTTATAATCCGAGCTCAAACATTTCTCCTCTGGAAAACCAAACCTCCCAACTGGATGTAAATCCTCTAAAACAGGTAACAAATATGTTGTGTTTAAAGACGTTTCCTGAAGCAGCTGATCACTGCATCTTTTAGCTATTCAAACAGGATGAAGACGTGCATTTGTTCACAACAGGCAGATTAACACGTTTCAGTGACATTCAGCTCCGATTCAACACCAACAGAATCAAGGCGACGCTGTGACTCATTCTGTGTTTTTAAAGCAAAAATGCAGGTCGAGGACGCGACAGTCTTTACAGAAATAACGTTCTATACAACTGAACAGCATTCTCAAATATGTTGTGACATAAACCTGATTTTATTTTAAATTAAACATGAGCTGTGACGTGACGGGAAGGCGGCAGGCGTTTGTGCACGGAACTGAAATAAAGCAAACTTTCACTCAGCAGACCAGTGTTTCAGTTTTGTTATCCGTCATCGTTTACTTCCTGTTTTCTTTCACTTCCTGGTTCGGTTTAAGCACCAAACCTACATGGCTAGACTTAGTGAATGAGATAATTCTTGGTTAAGTTTAGTCACTAAAATCATTCTGTTCGGGTTTACTTTGGTTTGTCTGTTTATTTCTGCAGAGACAATTAAACGTAGCTGCACCAGCGCTAGCTAGCAGCTAATTAGCATGTGCTGCCTCTGGGCAGGTACAGAGAAAAAGAACAACCACAGAACAATAAATACATCACAAAACAATCATAGAAAACTTCAAAGTCCATCAGTTTGAGGAAAATAAATAAAAATCAGGAAAAACAGTAAATTAAAAGTAATTATTGGTGCTGACTCCAGCTAAAGCTTGAGGCTGGTTTTAAACACTGCACAGCTTCCTGAGTCTCTGGTATTTGTAGGGATGGAATTACACTTTTTCACCGCTTTAACTGAGACAGAAGATTGAACAAAAGCTACGATAAATGTCATGATTTGGGTAAAAAACAAAAAACAACCGTTTCCCTACAGCTTTGAAGCGTTTCCTCCATTTCCTGGGTTACCAGGCAGGTCCCCTCCTCTAACTAATATATATCACATGTATAAACCAGCGGGCAGCAGGGTGGCGCAGTGGTTAGCACTGTTGCCTCGCAGCAAGAAGGTTGCCGGTTTGCGTCCCGGTGGGGGCACTGGAGTTTGCATGTTCTCCCCGTGCAGCGTGGGTTCTCTCCGGGTTCTCCGGCTTCCTCCCACACAATCCAGAAACATGTGGAGGTTAATTGGTGATTCTAAATTGTCCGTAGGTGTGAATGTGAGTGTGCTTGGTTGTCTGTCTCTAAGTGTGGCCCTGCGATGGACATGGACTGGCGACCTATTCAGGGTGTCCCTGTCTTCACCCTGAGTCAGCTGGGATAGACTCCAGCCCCCCCGCGACCCTAGTGAGGATTAAGCGGTGTATAGATGATGAATGGATGGATGTATAAACCACTGCAGTGCATTCAGTGACACCCTCTTTAAAAAAAACTTTACGTACATTTTGTTGGCCAAACTGCATCGAGGACAGAGAATAACTGAAACAGAATTAGCAAAACAGACTCAAACATACGACGCTGCAGCAGCAACAACAGGTGACGTAGTCGCTCTGAGAAGCACTTGTTGTTGTTGTTGAGCAGCTTCTCTCCGGACTTCGACTTGCTTCGATGAATCCACAGAGGATCGAAGATGACTTTAGGCGACACGATTTCATGAATGTTTTTTTTTTTTTTTGCAAGACGGTTACAACCCAGTCGCTCGTGGTTATTTTGTGTTTTCGAGTCGTGGTTGGGGCTTCGGGAGCTACGTCAGCGGTAGAGCTGGTGCTGGTTCCAACCTGACAGATAATATGTTTTTCTCAAAATGTACTTGACTGTAGTTTAGTTGTATGAACAGCACTGCATTGCAATTCCTCATCAAGAGGAAGTTGGACAATCAGAACTACTTATTTGTTATCTTTCTACTGATGAATGTTGGCACTGACTGGCACTGAGACTTTTGTGGTGACCAGGAGTCAATTTGTTCTTGAGAACAAAGAGGAATCTGAAGCGTCTAGAGACTTATGTTGGAAGTTTAGTTGCTATCTAAGCGCACCAGAACCGTGCAACAGGCCCTCCTCCTCCTTTCTAGTCGACCCTTATTGACTCATTCATGCAAATCAGTAAACCCGTCTCCGGACCAGGATTTGTGCCGGCGCTCGTCATTCCTGTCACCGGAACTCCGCTGAGATCCTCGGACTCTCCTCGCGGTGCCACACTCGCCTTTTGTTGGCGTCTCGCTCGGACTGAGTGCTTTGTGATTAAGACGGAGGCAGGTCATTCATCAGACACCGCTGTCCGTTCGGTCCTCGGCGGGGCCCGTCATATAGGTCTCTATCCAGCCCCGAGCCGTGGTCAATCTTCAGCCTAGACAGCCGCCTCCCTCTGCGATTAAAAAAAAAAAAAAAAAAAGACTAAGTTTGGGATTTATGGCCGATCTGCAACAGGCCTGAACATCTCCTCTGGGAGGACATAAAACACTGAGGAAAACAGAGCGCGAGCAGCAACACACACATTTGTCTTTTATGGCTCGATGTACTGATAATGATGTTTGATTTTCCATTATGTTCCAATGAAAGGTGAGAGAAAACCAAGACTGCTGCTGCTTTCATGTCCTCCTCCTCCTCTGCTGCTGCCGCCGCTACCGTAAATGCCCACGTCTGTAATGTAAACTTTTCCCATTGGCTCCGATGGGATTAGCCGCCCAGAGAAAGACGGTGGACGCGGGGCCCCCGAGGTGCTTATTAAGTCCATCCCCGGAACACGTCGTCGTAATAAAAAAGAACGAATCTTATCTGTGTGCGATGCTGTTGTTTTTCTTATGAGGAAGGACCCGAGGTGGCTCCGAGCAGCTCTTGGGTTGTAAAAAAGCAAGTGAGCCGCCATCACTTACCCATCCTTTGTATAATATGTCTTTGAAGGATCATGTGCATATTTAAATAAGGGCATATGTGGTGTGCACTGACAGTGCTTCATTAAAAGACTGAAATATTCCCATTTCATTTGGTGGAATCCCCAGTGCCGTATTTATTGGTTGTCCCTGGCAATACGGTGGAACATTAATAAAGCACATCAATATTATTCAGCTTGTGGGATAATTAGGCGGCCCATCCCTGAGAAGATGGTATATAGCACATAAATTCTATTAATAAGCTATATATCGGTTTAAGATCTAGAGTCCCTGGATCTAAACTTGTCATGAGAGTAGCAGAACGTTATAGCACCTTGGTTCTGTGGGGACCAGAATTAATGGGTTTTGTCCTCAATTAAAGGCTGGAATAGGTAAACATCCCCACCTCCACGCTGCGTCACTGCACCACTCCTTAATCTATCGCCGAATATAGATTCTTTCTTTGATATTGTTTTACCTTTTAAAACGATTTCGATGATTCCCGTGTAACCGGATCCTAACAGGGAGCTAGAACCCGCTGCACGGTGTTATTAATATTAAATAAAAATCACAGCGCTTGTGTGTTTTTGTTTAAGTATCTGCCTCGCCGGCCGCTTCACGCATTAAAAATTCAGCTCGTCATTAATCACCAGCGAGGTTTATGACGTTTTACTGCCCACAAGGTAAACACACAAGTCATAATCTGTGACACTCTCGCGCGGACGTATTTATCTACGGCCTGTCAGGAAATTACACAAAACATATTCATAATTTCGCCGACATATTTCCACTTAACGACCGGTATTTCATCAACACTTGCAAACAAACAGGCTACTCGGGGAAATTAACGCCGTGACGGACAAACTGTTGAAAACTCACGGAGGCTAAAATTGCTCTAAAAGACTGAAGAAGAAAAATACTCGTTTTTTGCTGCTGCGGCGAAGGCGAAGTGCTGTCTTGGCTCACTTCTCTGGCTCCTCCAGTCGCTCCTGAGCGGCCAACATCGCGGTCATTTATCAAGCCGAGCCAGAAGACGGACACGGAGGAGGTGTTGTGGCTCAGTGAGCAGGTCCAAGGCGAAGCCCCGCAGCCTGGACTCTCCCGCCGCTCCGCTCGTAATTACCTCGACGGTTGGAAGAGGAAGAGCAGGAGGGCGGCCGAGTGGAGCTCAGCTCCACCCGACTTCCAGCTCAACACCTAAGTTCTTCATGTGCAGCTTTTTTTGTGTGTGTTCGAGACAGATTTCTAAACGTCGTCGTCCAATAATCCTCCACTTAGACAACTTTGTCATTCAAGATACACAGGTGGACGATGAACGTTGACCCCACGAGTTCATTTGCAAAAACAGAGAACTCCATCCATTCATCCATCATCTCTACACCTTAATCCTCACTAGGGTCATGGAGGGCTGGAGTCCATCCCAGCTGACTCAGGGTGAAGGCAGGTTCACCTGGACAGGTAACCAGTCTATCGCAGGGCTACACTTAGAGACAGACAACCAAGCACACTCACATTCACACCTACGGACAATTTAGAATCACCAATTAACCTCAACACGTTTTTGGACTGTGTGGGAGGAAGCCGGAGAACCCGGAGAGAACCCACGCTGCACGGGGAGAACATGGAGACTCCACGCAGAAAGATCCCGGTAACGCATGCCTTCTTGCTGCGATGCAACAGTGCTACCAACTGCACCACCTTGCGGCCCCACAGATAACTCCGTCTTTACAAACCTTCAGAAAACCCATTTTTCCATCGTCTACCCAAGACAATATAAATCAAAACCTAAGTTATCTCTATTGTTGTCATTTCTACTGAGTCAGATCTACTTAACTTCAGATTGATTGATGTTATCTCAAGCAAACAACAAAAAACAACAAAAAAAATACATTTTCTGACAATCTACAAAAATGGAATTATCTGTTTTTGCAAAATAAAATATATTAAGAAATATGAATGAGTATAAATTAAAATTAGTGGCACAGAATGTATTTAGAGAATTGAATGAAATGTACACAAATGAATTAGAATTTACTCATAAATATCTCCACAGCTGTACAAGAACTGGGGTTACAGACTTTTCTGAGTTTATCAGTCGTTGCAGAAGTTGGAGGTTTTGCACCAAAACTGTAGAACCTCCGACTTCTAAAATCTGCCGGTGGCGACCAAAGCCGAGTTGAAAATCAGGATTTAAAGTGAAACTTTTTCAAATGGAGTGCTGCTGGATGGAGGTTCTACTGGTTGTTTTACTGGTTTTGTCCAAAGATGTCCAGTTTACGGTCACAGAGGAGGAAAGAAACCAACCTCAGCCTTCATCTGGACCAATGACAGAAGCACGCTGCTGATGAATGCCTCCACATAACGCGCTGCCACGAAAAATGTGGATTGATTAGCGGTCAGTGGTGGAAAAATGAAGCGAAATTAAAATGCGACGGAGGCCGTGGAGGAGCTGCTGACACCTGCACAAGTGAGTGCAAAGACTTAGATCAACATGGACTCGCCTTTTGTCCCTTAACGTGTCCGTATAAACACGCCAAGTCCCCACAACACGAGTGATTCCTCCCACACGTGGAGCCACAGACACGGTCACGCCTTGCATCACTCCCTTCATGGATGTTTGATTGCACCGACGAGATGGTAAACAGCAGAAATCTGCACGACCCGGGTCGGAATTCAGACAAATCGCGTGTGACGTGACATCAATCGATCGCATGTGATATCTGTACCGTCTGATGAAACCATTACCGTTTGTTTCGCATGTGCAGCGAGGATAGTCCGGAGATGTAAATTGATTAACAGTGATTGAGCGCCGCGCCGTGCATGCTGATCGGTCCGTCAGAGGGTGAATGATGGGCTTTATGTGTGACCCACTTCATCTGCAGCCGGCGGCACAAAGTGCTTTAACTTTTACTGAATAACCATCGATCCCTTGTTTGGCCTGTTAGCTATGAATTGGCAAAAACCTCAGTAAAAAAAAACAACAAAAAAGAAGTTGGCAGAAACTCACCCGTTTATTTCAGGGTGAGCAAAATTCATATCTGTCGACTAATATGTGGTTGTAAAGTCAGTTAGACGTCACTGAAACAGTTAACGAGAGCTGCTGTTGTCTTGTGTTTTGGTGGCTGAGATTTAAAACGTTAACCTTCTGCAACAGGCGTCCGAACAGAAGCCAACTGTGTTTTCACTGCTGATGTTGTGTTTTTTCATCTCTTTACTAGTTTAGATCATAGAGGTTTAGTTCGCAAATTTTTTTTAATTTTATTGCCACACTTTAAAAAAAAAGGAAAAAAATAAAAAAATCTGTATAAAATGCTGAAACTGTGACATAAAAAATAGTAATAAAAAAGTAAACTGTGAAAAATAACGTCAAATATCTGTTAAATAATGATATTTTAAACATGTAATAGTGTAAAATTTTATCTATCTATCTATCTATCTATCTATCTATATATAGATATATAGATAGATAGATATGTACATACTTTAAAAAAAAAAAAAAAAAACTGTATTCAAAGGTAAAAACTACAATTCAAATTTTGTGGATGTTCTTCACAGTTTTGTTAATTTCCAAAACTTTTTTTCTCCCTGTGATTTCACGACATATTATCTGTAATTTATTTTAACCGGGAACATCTGTAAAATCTGCTCTTTTTTGTATTTATTTATTTATTTTTAAAATTTCTAATATAGACATTTTTATTTTAAATAACAGGAAATATCTGTTAAAAAAATGTGAATGTACAAAATTTTGATGTGGACGTTGTTTACAGTTTTAATATATTATATAGTCAGCATGTAAATTAATGCTTTTTTCTTTGGTTGTACCAGATAATATCTGTAAATTAACAAAACAGGTAAACAAATGTGTCTACTTTTTAGTCCCTAACAGACAAACATTTTCTCTGAAATACCAGCAAATATCAGAAAAACAATTGCACTTTTGCTAGTTTAAATATAGTAAAACTTGTGAAATTTTAGACAGTTTTAAATATTGTAAAAGAACAAATTACTGTCTGTAAAAACACAGATTTTAAATGTGGCTGTTAATTGCGGTTTTGGTCAATTTTTTAAAAACATCAATATTTTTTTTTCTGTAATTTTACAAGATATTATCTGTAATTTAATTAAACAGGAAAACTTTGTAAAATATGACTTAGATATCTTTACTTTTCAATCCTTAATACACATTATTATTATTTTTCTTTGTTTTCTGTGTTCCAACACTCCAAATAATCGAGTTACTGCTTATAAAAATAAAGATCTTTGCCTTTTTTTCCCCTTTTTTTGTGGTTAACATTTAAATTCGTCCTTTTTTCTGTGATTTCACTAGATATGTGTAATTTCATTTTTAAAAAACAAAAATCTCTAAAAATAACAGCATATTCTTAAAAACAAAAAAGCAATTTTTAAATGTTTTGTTTATTAATTTATTTATTTTAAGTCTTTTAATCTTTTAAAGTGCCAATATGTGATGGTTAAATAAACAGAAGGGAAAATCTCAGAGTCAGTGTCTGAGGACAACAGAAGCCCCTGTTGCCTCCTCACGGGGCAGAATCAGCCTCCTGTAGCAGCACAGACCGTCTCACTCTGCAGCCGTGCAGGTTCTCCGATAATCGTACCTTCTGACCCCTGATGAAATGAATAATTCCGAGTCGGAGAGATGTTCAGTATCTCCCAGAAACTATCTGCAGTCATTCTGGGGATGTCGGGAGAATGTTTCACCAGAGAAGTTCACCACCAGTGGATTAGCGCGCTGCTGCCTCCACCTCCTCCAGGCCGCCCAGGCCCGTCTGGCTGCCAAATGGGCTCCTATCAGCGCCGAGGCAGAGGACCACTTAAACGCGAGCTGATCTCCTGTGAGAAGAATGTCTGGCTGTCTCTGCTGCTGTGGTGTTGATGGGCTGATAACGGTTTTGCCAACTCCTTCCTTCCTGCGACGGAGCTGTCGGAGGCGTCACCTTTCTTTTTTTTGTTCCCAAACTCGAAGGAGGCTGGAGGATAATTGCAACAAGCTGCCGACCCGGTGGCGGGTTCTCCAGGACGGGGGGGGGGGTCACTTCCTGGCCAGTGAGGAACCAAAACCCTTTTAGCGGCTCTGCACTATCAGACGGCGACGAGTTCCCCCGAGACTTATTTGCTTATCAGCTCCCCGGCTAAGATAAATGCTGGACATGAGGCGTGATGCAGCCGGATGTGACCTGCTGGCTCATCTGCATGTTGCTGAGATGTTCTCCAGGCGGCGACTAAGCTGTGATTAACGGCTGTCATCTGTGTTTATGTGTGTTTCAGTGCGTAAAGTCCAAACCTCTCTCAAATATATAGTTTTATGGTTAATGGATCCTTTCTTGCAGGGCACCTCCTGTAGCTAAAACCTAAAAAAATGATTATTCTGGCACAAAAAAAAAAAGCATTTTTCCAAAAGTAAACGACATTTTGAAGTCCTGCTTTTACATAAAGTCGATAAGATGAAGCTTTTCAAGATAGAAGTAGTAAACATCACCTAAAATAAAAAATAAATGAGCTAAACTAGGACTAGAATAGACAAAGTAGTGATTCTGAGGTTGTGTGGACAGTTTGCAGATATGATTTAAATGTTAATAATTAAAATATTGCACATTAAATCGAGATATCGCAGCAGAAAAATTAAATAACAAGCAGCAGCTGTGTTGTTTCATTCACATAATCAGATTTTAAAAATGTAGAATTAAAATTGTGCAGATATAAAAATAAAAAAAATAGCAAAAATAAAATCTACAAGTGAAGCTATGAAAGCAGTGAAATACTCGATGGACGCAAACCTTTTTATTTGACGTATTAATTAATGACTAATAACATATAACGCATGCATTTCTGGATATTGCAATTTCCTGAATATTTGAGAAATGTGCAGACTTATAGTGCAAAATGTGAACAAATGTGCATGTTAGTGTTTAATTAGAAGGTTTGTTTGATGTTAATATAAAGATTTAATAAACACACACAAGCTGCAGCTGGAATTCACATATTTTTAAAGGTTCATTATGAAAAGATATTTACATTTTGCCAACAAATCTATTTAAAATTACAGATGCAATACATGTTTTAGTCAATCTAACTGTAGAATTTTTATTTTATTCTTAATTTAAGGGTTTAATTCATTAAATAAAACAGAAAACTGTGTGAAATTATAATAAATGTGCAGACTTA
>NW_007579344.1:136442-157635 GCF_000690725.1 Stegastes partitus | reverse complement strand
TTCTTAGTGACGTGGCCTCTTAACTTCCTGTGAGCGACTGCGATTAACTGCTGACTCCTCATCTAACTCAAATGCTACAACGAAAAAGTACGAGTCGCATATTGTCAGTGGCCAAAAATAACCAAAAAGCAGGTCTGCAGTGAATTAGGAGCTGCTGGAACACAGGTGTCCACAGTCAAGGGGGTTTCTATCGTCAGGGGCTGAGAGGCTGCAGTGCAAGAAGGAAGCTCGTTTACCAGAATTTCCCTAGAAAAGGCCTTCTGGAGGAAAGTCCTGCGTTACAATAATGTGCAAAAATAGAGCTATTTGGCCACAAAGACCAGAAATATGTTTGGATGTTTGGAGGAGAGACACCGAACACCAGGCATGGAGGTGGAAGCATCATGCTCTGGATCATCTGGAATAATGAAGAAGGTCTTGGTGGGTTTTCCAACAAGACAATGACCCCAAACACACATCAGAAGTGGCAAAGAAATGGAAAAATCAGACTAGAATGAGGATTTTAGACTGGCACCCATTCCATCGTAGAAAATTAAGACTTATAGGAATCTAGGCTGCGTTGATCTTCACCGTCTTTACAAGTGCACGCAAACTTTCATTCACAACCGTACATCTAAAGTGATTCTCCTCTTTGATATTACCTTGAGTCACAAAGTAGACAGAACTTATTATCTCCATTTAAGTCATTTTAATCGTCGTCTATACCTGAAAATAAAAAGCTAGGACATGTTTCTGCTCGGACAAACAAAGTGAAACGTGACAATAAATGAACAAAAAAAAAATCGACTGAATAGTTTTCATCGGAAAGAAAGTAGAAAAACTTGAGAGCTTGGTATTATATTATGAGCCTGTTTCCCAGCAGAGCGACCTTCTGGGGCTTCATTACTGCACCGTGATGTGAATTTTTCATACACAAAACGAGCGATAACGCTGCTGGACGCAGGGCAGAGAGGAAGCCCGGCGAGGACCTCGGGGGACTCCGGGTCCACGCCAGGGACAGAAAGACTGACTAAATACGGTCATATCTGCAGGGGTGGCTCAGAGGAAAACAAGCTGCAGCTGGTCGACGTTCACACAAGGAGCTCCACAGAGGAAGCACCAGCAGGCGGAAAAAGAGGAGGAGGAGGAGGAGGAGGAGGAGGGGAGAGCGGCCAGAATGAGGTCATGGCTTTTTGCTTTTAGCCGCCATGGTTACCGAGCGCTCTGACATCCACATGGCAGAAGTCGGGCCAGAGCGAGCTGCTTGGACTGGGATCGCTTTGTGCTTTAATCTGAAAACATGAGCAGGCGTCCAAAAAACACACACAGACTGGGGAGATACTGACCCACCACTCCTGGTCCTCCTCTCCGTCCACCACGATCACCTCGCCCTCGGAGAAGGTCAGCTCGTCGGGGTTGTCGGCTACACAGTTGTAGATGGCTTTCACTCGCTTCGGCCTCTGTTTCTGAGACAAGAGGACAAGCAGGTTATATATCAAGTAGGTGCAGGGGGAGCTAAGGCAAAGTTAAACTACAGAACACCTCGAGATGCCGTCTATGTTGTCTTTTGGTAACGCTCCCGTTTTCCCTCATGAACATTTTTCTCAGGAGATTTAGTCTAGATTAAGATTGTGAGGTCAGAGAGTATCGTACCGTTTGTCCTCTAAATCCCTCAGTGGCAAATGTGTGATTTGCCATTTTGGGCTTTGAAGGCCAATTGTTCAGAGCAATGTGAAAACTTTCCCAGTTCATCTCCGCTGTGTATCCTGGACTACATCTGTGCTTTCACTGGGTTTGTAGCGCTGATTCATTTTCTGACTGGAATTTTACTGCTTGATAAAACAGAAAGAAAGATGAAACTACAGGCCTTTAAAACCAAATTGATCCACGAAACAAAGGGACAAAATAAAATAAAGAAAAAGCTTCTACAACCCCACGGTGCAAGGCTCCAGTTTAACTTTCTGAAACTGCATGAACAGAAATATAGTTGGTTTTTAACTCTCCAACACTCCGTGAACAGCTGATCAGTGACTTGTGGTTTCAACGAGATTCTATAATAATATTAATGATAATAACTTTATTTGTAAGGCACCTTTAAGAAGAAGAATTCCCAAAGTGCTTTGACAGGTAGAACATAAAATACAGGTTAAATATCAGGCAGGACAGGGCAAACAGCATAAAACAATAAAAAAATTCATGAAAACACGTAAATACACATGATAATAAATGAAAATGTACAGAATGGATCGTTAGTTTAATAAAAGGACGACATCACACGAGGGGGTTAAGAGAGAAGCTGAAGAGGAAAATCAAGGATAAAAACAGATTAATGTCAGGAGGTTAGAAAGAAGGACTACAAGCAGTAAAAAATTTAAAATGGACAAAAGGGCAAAGAGATGAAAGAGAACTTTACTTGAAGGCGAGTCTTTAAAAGTGGGTTTTAAGAAGTGATTTAAAAGAAGTTACTGATTCAGCATGAAGCTAAAATGTATGTAAAAGACATAAAACTCCCCTAAGGAAGCATTAGTGAGTCAGCTTGACAAAAATTCTGAAAGGTTTCGGCTGAATCAGGATGAACTGCAGGCTGTGCTGCACGGAGCTGATAAAGAAATCAATAAAGTAAATAGTTCAATAACTACAGCATGTAGAGCCACCGTTTTCTCCTGTGGGCCCTTGGAGAAAGGTTGTACGTGTTGATTAATTTTTATTCTTTTAGTAAAATAAATACCGTAATTTCTGGACTATGAGCGCACCTGAATATAAGCCGCACTCACTGACTTTAAAAAGTAAACCAGTTGTGTACATATACAGGCTGCACTGGTCTATAAGCTGCAGGTGTCCACATTGAGATATTTACACAGAAAGATGTTTTAAACTTTTAATTAAATACGTACCGATAACACACACAAATACGTAACAGTTCCTGTAACACGGCCGGTTAAGGAAATAAAACTCCAGCAGCAACCAGGAAAAGTCACTGATCGCTGTCTTCATCTTCCTCCTGCACTAAAACCACGAAAGTCATCTTCTTCAGCCTCAGAATTACTTCATCACTTCTTCAGTCTGTCTGTCGCTCTCAACGTCACTTTGGTCTCAGGGCAAATTCGTAAAAATCCATAAATTAGCCACGTCATTGTTTAAGCCGCAGTGTTCAAAGTGTGGGAAAAAAGTAGCGGCTTATAGTCCGGACATTACGGTAATCAGAAATGTTACTTATACCTTTTTTTATTTTATTTTTTATGATTCATGCCACTATAACTGTGTCACACTGCACATTTCAAAGTTCTTTCTTTGGTCCAAGATGAGTTAAAACAGCGAAACAGCTTCTCCGCTCAAAGTGAGAGAAAAAGAAAGTCCCGGCCAAAGCTCAGACTCACGCTACAGGAAAGACGTTTACTGCACGAGTAGACACTGGAAACACCGAAACAATAGAGGATGGAATGACACGACACGAAATAAGGGAGTAAAACCGTGACTAGGAAAATGAGCGGCCAGCGAATGTGTGCAACAGAATGAATGAATAACGGGAGGAAGAGCGAGGGACTCACCGGGTAGGCCTTCCTCGGCATGGGGGCTGGAGGCAGAGGCTGACCTATGGAGTTCTGGGGGCATCCTGGCACTTCCTTAGCTGGAACAGGAAACAGGAAATTGCGTCACAACGACAACAAAACTCTCCACGTTTCCAAAGAAGAGACAGGATCTGACCGATAGCACAGCCACTTTTAAACACCCATCGACTCACCCGCTCTTTCAATAGATTCTGTTCGGTTTAGAGGTCCTCTGTTGAAGCTCTTATCGTTGCTGCAAAGAGGAAAAAAATGTTCCCATCATCAGAGTCACATAAAGACACAGAGCACTGTCGGCTCGCTAACAGATTTATTGCAGCTCTGTGGGAGATAAAAGACAAAAGGACGACGGTGGAGGAGAGCTACTGCTCGTCTGGCTCGATGCAGATCTTAGCCTGGAAGCTAATGAAGCGGCTAAACAGCAGCCGTGTATTCTCGCCGCTCACGGGAAGTAGGCGGCGCATTACAAGAACAACACGACGCACAACCCTGGGGTAGAGCAAGATGTTCCTCCGTGTAGGAAACTAGTGTTTTCCTGTGAAGCTGGAGAGTCACTGTGACGTGTCGTTTGCTTATGCATACATGTGTTTTTATCATCTTACCCTGCAGGAGATTTGGGCGGCGCTGTCCTGGACGCCAGCGGCCCCTGACTGGACTTGGACTGAATGCTCATCGCTTCCATCTTCGCCACAGGAGCGAGACCCAGAGCTGGAACACACAAAATGCTCAGTTTCATATCTGTGAAATCTGAATATTCTTGTGTGATGAGAATGTTTTGCAAACTGTCGCTTCCAAGGTCAAAAATGAGCTTTTAATCTCAAAAACAATCACTACTTGTTGCCTTTGGCGAGAAGCTGCGCGTCTCGCAGTAATGACTTTGTTTGTCCTCCGTAATTAATACAATCTATTCTGTTTTTGTTCATGTAGTCGTTTACTGTGAGAATCAGAGGGAAACGTTTAAATCAACACACCGAAGTGGAAAATTAGAGGAGCTAGTCAAACGCGTGGGTTGACTTTAGGACAGATTTTTGAACATCAAAGCTCATAAAGAAGAAAAGAAGAAAACGACACTTAACTGAACTGATCCTATAATGATAGTCCTATGCTAACATGCCTTCACAATGGCAGTGGTCACATTTGAAAATAGCAAAAAGGTTCATCAGAGTTTAGCTCTCACAGCTGTTTAACTGAAAAATAAACGAGCCAGGTGCACATGGTACCTCCGGTTGAAGTGAGCCTCATCGGGGGTACGGGCGGGTGCATGTTGGGGGGGTCCGAGGACGACCTCTGTCGACCCACCAGGTCTAAGGAACCGGGCTTCCAGCTGCTGGACGCTGACGACTGACTGATCCCCCCCAGACCGGCTAGCTGGACTAAAGGAGGTGGAAGAGGAGAAAGGATTGTTAAAGTCAGAGAGAATGCAGAGCACGTTGCCAGAACCAGCGTTCACTGTAAAAGTCAAGTCGTTTCAGCTGGAGTGTAATTGAGAGCGACGGTTAATGGGGAGAGGGAATGTGCTGAGGCCGGTGGGGGGGGAGGAGGAGAGGTGGGCAGCTGGTTGGTTCTAGCTCTGATCCACTGGCAGCTCTCCAGACAGCCACTAAGAGTAATAAAGACGGACTGTGGGGAACTTGTCACTTGTCGGGGAACTTAAAGAACTAGAATGCATCCATCTGCCTCCAGTGTGACTTTGCTCACAAACATGTGAAAACGAGATTGTTCCTGGAGGACATCTTTTATGAATATAACTTCCCCAAAGAGGGCAAAGAGGCTGGATTCAAGTCAGACAGTTTAGCATCCATAAACTTTACCAGATTAGTTACTGTAGGAATGCTGCATGTTGCTCTCAAACTAGTGATCGACTGATGTGGGTTCTTTAGGGCCGATACCGATCACAGTGCTGCCCGTTTATTATCACACCCTCAGTCCAGGATGGAATTATTATGACTGTATCCAGGATATTCCAATACGCGGGCTTCAAGATAGAGCCGAGTTTCTAGCCTATGAACTGGACCAGCACTATCTACACGGCCTATGTCGGGTGTATTTAGCATGTATTTGGGAGATAACGTATTTAACTGTTCATGATTAACTAGATGAGCAGTTCAGTTACGAGTGACGACATGCTCTGCAACAACTGTCTTCCATGTGTCCTAATTAATGTCAGACAGTGTGAATAACTCAGAAGCAGATCTCAGGTGAGCAGCTAATCGACAAACAAACAAACATGCTGCCTTCCACGGCTGACTGGGGTGTGATAGTCGACCGACGCTCGGCCCGTGAGCCGTAACAGTCGGCCGACCGTGACTTTAAACGGGCAAAAGTTACTCCTGGAATCAATTTCGGGGAATTTCGTTATAACAAAAACCAGGATTATGACATTATTCTATGACCATAAACAGGCTGTTTTGCTATAAGTTATATAGGAAATGATTTTGATATTTTGTGATTATAAACGGGATATTCTATAAAGCGGTGTGACATTAGGTGGGCGACACTGTATTGGTCATCAAGAAAGACAAAACAGTGATGTTTACAACTGACATACATTAAATGTTAACAGCTGTCATTCATAACTAAGCTTCTTCAACTTTAAGGCAGCTGCTAGCAAAAGGAACAACACAGGATGCTAAACGTTCTCTTCTGTTTACTGATCGATCGATTTGAGATCGAACAGTTTGTCTCCTACAGTTCCATCCACTGTGCGTCTCTGTTTTTCATCTCACCCAGAGTAGCACATTTAATGTAATCAGTTAATGAGAATAATCGACAGTCAGTCTTTCTTGACCACAAACACTTCCACTCGGTGATGCTGCTGTGTCTGCTTACCCAGGTTCCTCGGGGGCAGCGGCGGGGCCGAGGTGGTGGCGGGCTGAGGGGGGTTGGTGTTGAGGATGGTGCCGTACGTCTCGTTGTTGACCAGGTTGGGCATGTAGGGCCGCTGCTTGTCCTTGCCGAGGCCGTCGCGGCCCGCCGAGCTGGACGGGAGGTGGGAGTTGCTGCCCGGAGTGTAGCAGCTGACCGGACGCTCGTCTCTCCGGTGGGGGCTCGGCTGGAGGGGCAGCGGGGAGGCAAGATGTGGTTAACAGCCTGTCGTACTAAACTTCTGCCATTTATGGTCTCGCTTTTGATTTAAAACCAACTTTATTTTATTACTAACAAGGGAAAAGAAAACATCTTCACTGGCTTCTTCGAGCTGCTGACTCTTCACACCTTTTCCTTCTGTGCTGGATCTAAAAACTAACAATCTGCAGCATCCCAGAGGCCTGGTGGTGAAGACTCACATCACTGTGATCGCCGGTCTGATTCCAGCCATTCTCTCCTCTCTCTCATCTCCTTTCCTGTCATCTTTCTATGGCCCACTTTAAAATCAAGCTACAAAACGCCCAATAACACACTCGGGAAAACAAACAGTCAGCGCATTACGACACAAAGCTGCACATCTGTCAAACCAGCGTGAATATACCGAGACGTTTCTACCAATTATCACAGCTTCCTGCAGCAAACAATCCAGAACCAAGACTTTTAGGTCAAACAAAAGCACTCCAACCACCCACTGCCTTGAAACTAGTGTATAAACAACACCCAGGACACTCTTCTTGCACCAAACTGAGCCGTTCACACGATGCTTACTGTCAAACAGAGATCTTATATAATTATGCCCTTTGACAATTACACCATTTTCTTTTACAATAGTCTTGCTTTAATGGTCGTCAACTGCACTTCACGTCGAGGAATAATAACAAAAGCAGCGTGAGAGCAGTGAAACAGCATCACACTCAAGTACAAAAGGAACAATTTTAACTTTTAGAGGACAAGTGGTTTTACTAATTGGTAATAAAATAAAATAAAACAATCTTTTGCAGAAAGTTTAAGGTCTCATCAGCCTCAACAAAAGCCTTCTTTTAACATTTTCTAATCTCAGAACCATCGCTCACCTTCTCGTCCAGATCCTCGTCGCTCTCGTCCAGGTCTTCATGCTGGAGGCACCACTCGTACTCGACGTGGACGTGGGCGTTGAATTTTCCCGCCAGCGCCTGATTCAACTGCAAACAAACGCACGCACACATGCAAATAACTCTCGGACGGTTTCAGAAATCACAGCGCTTGCTTGCAGGCGTGAGCCCGGTCTAAACATAGCACAGCTCACCAGCTCCTCGCACTGTAGGTGTTTGAGCCTCCGAGCGATATCCAGCGGCGTCTCCCCGGCCTCATTAGCTGCAAGGCAAACACAACAGAAACATGTAATCACTGCTGGCTCCGCACGAGGACAAACACGCAGCCCGTTCTCTTTGCTTTCTCTTTCGCCGTGACATGAGAAATGTGTAATTAAAGCGTTTCCCACACTGAGCGACTCTCTGGTTTCTCCCCTCTGTCCTTTTTTTTCCTGTTATCTGGGTTGTGTTGTTGGTTTCGGAGAGGAGCAGACAGATTAGCGTTGTGAGAAAAAGTCGCCACGGTCTGTTTTCAAGGGCCACAATTCTGGGAACTAAACCTGAACGAGTGGGAACAAGAGCTGTTTGTGTGTGAGAGGGCGAGACGATGAGAGGGAAAAGAAAAAGTGTGTGAAAGACAGCGTGCATGTTCACAGCAATATTATGTTAGAGCTCTACTGTGGAAAAAGTACATGCAGCAAGTACTTATAAACTGAATGCACCAAAAATATTAAACACAAGAACTTATTATATAGAATGTTTTGTATTTTATAATACTGATGCATGAACACATGAGCAATACTTTAGCAGGCGTCATAGTGCGAGTTTAATCTGCAAAATCTCCAAATTTATGAATTAAAATAAGTCTACAATCTTAAAACTTTACTTCCACTGCAGTCTAGATGTTCCAGCCTGTTCTAGACATGACCGACTATATCATGAAACAAGACACCAGGGTTATAAAAAGCTTTCTGCAAGAAGATAAAGCTTAGATAAGAGGTGGAACCATCAGAGTTTGCATATGATTTGTATGAAAATGATCTGCAAAGTGTGCACAGTAACCAGCACCTGGAGCTGTCAGGGGAGTAAAAGGTAGAATATTTTCCTCTCAAATGAAGGAGAGTGGAAGAAAGAAGGAGCAGAATGTGGAAAAACTGATGAAGTGATTATCTCAGAACTGTAAAGGGCAAAGATAGATAGTAGCTGCATTGGTGTGTTTCCTCACCGATCTCTATGGAGGCCTTCCCCCTCAGCAGCAGCTTCAGACATTCGCTGTTGTCGGTCAGGCAGCAGTAGTGCAGCGCCGTGCTGCCTTTGGCCGTCTGCTTGTCCAGATTTAAACTTCAAGAGGGCACAGACGGAGAGAGAGAGAACTATTAAATCCAGAGGATAAATAAAATGAAACCTTGCTTCCTCCATTAAACATCTAAAGTCGGGTTATCTCCGCCTCTGGTTTCATTCTGGTTTTAATGAGAACAACAAAGGAGCGAATACTGACAGGAAGTCAAATGAAAACGCAATTATGCAAATAGCTTCGACCTGAAGAGAGACGGGAGAAATAAGCGGATGTCAATAACCCTCATCAATAAGCCCATAAATCCACTAAGAGGCCTTATTTGTCTTTTTATGGCTTATTTAATGTTTGCTGCATCATCACGTTGGCTGTGAACCCATTCCAACTTATTGACGACTGGTTTCCTTCCCGCCGTGCTCACCTGTTCTGGGTGAGGAAGTCGACGATGTGCAGAGACGTTCTGTCCACCAGCCTGACCGCCAGATGAAGGGCCGTCTCTCCTTGTTCCTGAAGATCAAAAACATCGTGAACACGAGGCGTTTTTCAGGGATGCAACAGACAAGCCTACACGGGACGGCGAAACATTGTGCGCACTGACATGCCCGTTGGCCAGAGGTATGGGCTCCATGAGGTCCACTCCCTCGGCGTAGACCTGGATGAGGGAGAAGATGTCTCGAGCCTTCACGGCGTCGCACAGCGTGTGGAGCCGCGACGTCGGGTCGGGACACTTCTTCCTGGCGAAGCGCTTCTCCGTGTACTTGGCTGTGATGAAGTCTTTCCTCGCCTGCCTGGTGGAGAACACACACACAGACGTTGTGTTAGAGCTGTGAGATCTTTTGTACGATTCATGCCTTTTAAAGTAGAGAACCATAATGATATTGGTATTATTAATACTGGCTGGTGAAAGCTTCGACCCAATCGAGCCAAAATTTAAACTGGCAGGCAGATGATTCAGCCAAACTGTTTGGTTTGAATTTTCTATATAACAATAAAAATGTTCTACACAAAAGTTTAAGCCATTATTTTTTTATTTTGTCCAGCGAATGTCCAAACCTGGAACACTCGGCATAATATGAAGAGTTCATTTGCAAAAACAGATAACTCCACCTTCACAAACCTTCAGGAAACCCCCTTTTCCATCATCTACCTGAGACAATATCAATCAAACTTAAGTTGTTTCTATTTTTGTCAACTTCAGTCTAACATTATCTCAAACAACAACAACAAAAACAAGTTTCCTGAAAATCTACAAAAATGGAGTTATCTGTTTTTGCAAATAAACTCTTCAGATGTTGATTCCACCACAGAGTCCCTCCTGCAGTGGAATCAACATTTGAAGAGTTAATGTTCTCTTCAGTCAGGTGGAAAAAAACGTACATCAGCATCAGTAGTCAGATATCAGATATCAGCACAAATCCAATCCAGAATGCATCCCTGCTTTACAGGAAAGCTCGTGTGTGACTGTGCACCGATCAGCAGCAGAAGACAATTCCAGTAAACTTAAACTCTATTAGATTTGTGTGATCGGCCGTCTGGATGCATGATTTAGTTTCATAATAATTTGGAAGGAAGAGCAGGAACACATCGGACATAAAAAGCCTGATACAGTGTTTGGTATTAAAAATGTGCTTCTTTATGATACATGTGCAATTTATAACTTCTTTGAATGAATTGATTAAAGGTTTGGTTTGTTTTTTTTTAACTTTGGTTTTGGGGGTTTTTTAAATTCCCGTTTTGGATTAATTGGCCGGTTTTGTTGTTAATCGCTTTTGGGCCCCTTTTTTAGTTTTTTTTCGTTTTTTTTAGGGCGTTGTTTTTCAACTTGGGGTTCGGGCTTTTTTGTTTTTCGTTGGGTGTTGGTGTTTTCCCGTTTTTGATTTCCTTGATTTCCCTTTTTTTTGCCCAATTTTGGGCCGTTGGGTTTCGGAGTTAATTCAGGCCCACCTTTCACCACTTAAACTTATTTTTTTTTTTCGGGATTGCAGTTAATTGGTCGCATTTCACCTTCTTTTTCAGGACTTATTACGTTGTTTTCCGTTTTTTTTTTTTTTTTTGTGAAACAGTAAATTGGAATATTCCTTGATATCAATAATAATAATTATATTTTAGCATTAAACACATCGTCTTGGTTAAACAGGGTCTCCATACTGGTGATTAATCATTACAGAAACATAAGAGATGATTTTGGTAATCACTAATGCTGTTAATTTAGGGCAGCTGTGGCATAAATCTCACATCGGGTGGTGGTCTGATAAATTCATTAAGCGCTGCACATGACAGGAACATGCATCAACCACCAAGTGCAAAATGCTTCATCTACAACTCGTACAACTTTCAGCATTTTGTTAGAGAGCGTGAGTGTGACGTGAACAGCTGTGCACAGAAACCACATGATGCATCTGGAAATTATTGAAGAGCATTTGCACATAATTATTAATACATTTAAGACTCTATTTTTAATTAGTATTTCCTCTTTTGTGTTGAGCAGTTGCAACAAAGCAATCTCCCCACATGGAAATCCAATAAAGTCCTGATCAGGCATGTCAGTATGAGTAGAAAAGTTGGGTGAAAGGTGTAACTTTAGGAGCTGATTGTTGATTTTCCAATCACACAGTTATGTAAATAGAAATAAGCAATCAATACGATTTAGAAAACATGATTGGCACATTGTCGTCACAGCAGGTTGAGTGTAACGTAAGGCAAGCAAGAAGGCTGGAAAAGAGCGAGGAGAAGGGGAATGGAGGTGACAGGAGGGGATGCAGAGACAGAGAGAGAGTGGAGGAATGAAGCCAGAGGGGTGACTTACATGTCACTGGTCGGGTTGGGTTTCACCACATTTTCAGCACTTAAACAAGCCTCCATGATTTCATTAAAGCCTGCATTCCCCACATTCTTGGCCAGCTGTGGAGCACACACACACACACACACACACACACATGGACAGACACACAAATTAAAACTAGTTATGTGTCATTTTCTGTGCCACATTGATTAATTCACAAGTCATCAGTTCAGCGCACACGCCCACCGGGAAGCAGCAGCCTCCCTCGCCTGCACAGCGCCCGCCTGGCTGTGGCCAACGCGCCTGGCGTCTTAACACCGAGGAAAGCAATCACGGCTGGAAGCATTTAATCCCGACCGTCCCGCAGGCGGTAAATCTCTACACCGACGGTGATTAGAAAAGCCAAACAAAATCTCAGCTATTCTGAGGCTTCCGGAGGTCTTCCAGAGGAGAAGAAGAACGAGTCCAAGGGTACTCTCCGTCCTCCTCCTCCTCGTGTTTACCTCCTGTCTTGATTTACTGCCCTCCTCATCATTCCTAACCCCCCTTTTCTTTCCCAATTTAGCCTAAAAATCTCCACAGAGACCCTGATGGAGAATCAATACAGCTGAACTCTTTGACGATAACTGGGGATGTGTGGTGGTGATTCAGGCGAGAAAGATTTTTTTTTTTACCAAGAGCTCGGAGGTGCTGAGGACGTCCAAAGTGAGGGACTGGATGCGGGAGTAGTGGACTCCCAGCTCCCTGTGGATCCCCGAACATTCGATGCAGGTGAGGATGCCCAGGTTGGTGGACAGCCACGTCGGATCTGAGGGAAAAGGAGACGACTGCTGTCAAGAAAACGTACAGAATGAACATGAGAGGGAGTAAAAAGAGGAGAAATATGGCCGATAAACTGTCAGCACTAAAGCAAAAAAAAAAAAAAAGTCATTTCTGCAGCCAACTTTGATGTGTCCTTGTGGAAAGCTGAGGGCTCTGGAAATTTAATAGCTGCCTGAAGGGCTTTTTTTTTTTTTTTACTATCGCACAATGTCAGAGGAAAGTGGCCGAGCTGCACCGTAACCAAGTCTGGCCTAGATACTCTCTACATGTATGTTTGAGTATACATGTAGGCAGGAGGACATTTCACGGGACTTGAGGAAATACTTGGAGGATTTAAAATTTAGAGAGCGTTTCAGCTTTTCCAGAGACTGTACCAGAGGTCTACACACTCCAAACACAGCGAGCATTTCTGATTTGGCTCCAAATCAGCCAGCCAACATATCATCGCCTTCATTTTATTTATTTTTTTGTGACACAGTCTGGAATGAACAAAGGATCTCCTGCGATTTTAAAGTCATCGCAGCTCCAGGATTCGTGGGATTTCTCACCGTTCTTGACATTTTATTGTGACCACCGAGCCGTGGATAATCGGGGGCTGATCCTGACTGATCCTGTCCCCGCGTCAGGAGATTTAAATAATTGATGAACTTATCTGCTGCTGCGCTACCATGTGGAAAATGTGCACGGCACCTCTTTTTAATTTGGAAATGCAGGTTTATGCGCCTTTGTGAAGGTGTTTCATGAAGAGAGCGACGATGGGTTTCTGCAAAACCTCAGAACACACTGAACAATACGTGAACAATAGTGTTAAAATTTAGTTATTCTGCCTGTTAAAAACAATTAAAAGACAGTATTTTAATTGAGATTTGTATCTGTAATAGTTAAAAAAAACTGGAAGAAGTGCATCCAACTTTGAGGAGAACTGGATTTTAAAAACTGTGCTTATATTTTTTGGGATTATTACATTTTAAGGTCTATATAGTAAATGTTATAGAATGGTCTTGTCTTTACTACACTGCAGGTATTTGTACGCACACAAATGCTAATGATTCGAGGCTCTGGCGAGTGTTTCTTCGGGGAAATGGAAGCAGATATTGGGAGAAAAATCTCAGGAAATCCTGACATTGAATCCAAGCTTGGACCATTTATCAGCGTGTACTTTGTGGCGTATGAATGAATCTGGAGCGTTAAACGTACGAGTTGGCTTTAAAACACATGAATATGTCGTCAGTTATCGAGATGAAAACATGAACGAGGAGTAAATATGGTGGTCATTAGAAAACAAAGTGCATTTAGTGGTTTGCTCGCACGTGTCAGCAGCTCTGCTTGTAAATGCATCATCAAATAATAATCATGTATCTGGGATAATAAAAGATTATGGCAGATAACTTGTCCCCAATAAGCATCATGACTTTTTTTTTTTCAAAACCAAAGGGACATAAAAAGCCAACAACCTTCCAGGTAAGAAGACGTTGGTACAGAACATCAGCAACATTCGTGGTTATTCACTTTAACCCAGTGCCGTAAAGCTTTCCTGCAGCGAGGGTTTCCCCTTCTATCAACTCACTGGGAGCTCCGCAGTCACAGCACACGTCATTTCCCGTCATCCTCTTGACTTCTCCCAGGATCGCCTTGGTCAGCTCCTGCACGATGTTGTTCTCGCCGACATGATGGTCCCCCTTGAAAGCCTGATTCAGCGCCTCCTCCTTACTGTTCTGCAGCACCGAGATCCAGCTGGAGGAAAAGAAAGTGTACAGGAGAGTTAGGCGGATGACGGGAGGAGAAAGTAGGTTGCTGTAAGAATGGGAGCAGCCGAGATGGACGGGAACGAGGAGAAAAACGGAGGGCGAGGAGCGAGACAGGAGTAAAAGGCGAGTTAATGGGGAGGAAGGTAAAGACGAGGTAGGAAGTGTGTGGAAAGGAGTCGAGGTGGTAAACAGGACGCACTTAAGTCTGGACGGACACGAACGAGTGAGAGGAAGGAACAGGTACTTACATCTGGCAGTCCTGGTCGTCCTCGGCCTGGAAGTGATACGTTCTGTCGTCTACAACAGAAGAGGAGAGAAAACAGCATCAGTCAAGGAGCTGAAGACACACAGTAAAAGCTCTGTGAGGGCATGAAAGTGTTCGACTGGAAGGTCAGACTGAGGGCGCTGCAGCACAACAACAAACCTGTTCCTGCCATCAGATAGGAATCAGCCTCAGAACCACAGAGATCTATTTCTGTTCAACTAAAGATGCTTAAAATATGCTGTGTCTCCAGTCACCATCCTAAAGCGACTCTGCTGAGTAAGTGGTGGGCCTAAATCTGACATAATCGTGACTTGAAACGTCTCCTGCATGTCATTTCCCATCATCCGTGCACTGTCAGCTAATAAAAACACCCAGAGGATGCATTATCAGCTCCACAGTCTAGCCAGAGAGGAGAAAGTCTGAAACAGGTTATCGATTCTAAATAAACCAAAGTGTTTGTTGTGGAAAAGTCTGAGTCAGTGCTTCAAAAATGATATTCGATTGATTTCTTTGACAGAAACGGTCTAATCAGGGGGAAGGACAAACAAAGAACACTTTAGGTTACAGCAAGCAATTAACTTTAAGTTTTTCTGTTTTATTGCTTTTAAACATCAAGTCATGGTCAATAATTGAAAAAATCGGCTTTTTAGACGAGAATTTACACAAAAAAGATTCTTTCAAGTCAAAGTGAAATCACATTTATATAAAATAATGTCCATCAGTTGGAAATATAAAATGTAAAATTAGTGATTTCAAGTATTCATCCCCTTCAAGTCAGTTTTTAGTAGAATCAAAACTTGACTTGAAGGCGGTGTGGATGCGTATTTCAATTCCAGCCTCAAACTCTCTTAGATAGAGGTGTGGCTGCTCCAGAACAGATGCTACCTTCTACCTCTACAAGTATATATGTCCGGTAATATCGGCCCTCTGATGTCATCGACTCGATATTGGCATAAAAATATAATATCTGTCAATATCGTTCTTGTTTTTCTTGCCTGTAATGAAAACCGTTAATATAATGTCTGGATTTCACCGACATGCAAATGATGACGACCTCCAGCTGCGTAGTGAAGCGTGTAAACAAGCTGCAGTAACAAACGTGTATCGGTAGATATCAGAATCAGAAATTGAGAGTTGGACGATATCGGCATATCGGATATTAGCAAAAATATCGGACATCCTTATTTATATCCCTTCCAGGCCTACTGCTGAGCTCATGATGCTGCCACCACCGTGCTTCAGTGTGCTGCTGGTGTGCTCCTGACGATGTGCAGTGTTTAGTGTCTGATGGCCAAAAAGTTTAATTTCAGCCTAAATCAGATTGATCGTAATTCAATGTTAAAACACAATAAAAAGTGAAACCGAGGGGGCTTGAGTACTTTATATTAACTATTCATAATATAAAATGTCAGTCGTGAAAAATCTCTGATGCAATTTCACAAAGACTGAAGTTGTTTTGTCACTATTGGATGCTATTGTTCAATCTGTCCTTTCAGGTTACAGCTAATTGACTCCAGCGTTACAACTAAACTCTAGATTCATGTGTGCTGAACACATGGCATTATCTTCTCTGTTTAAATCAGCTCATCTCTGCTTTGCTGCTGCTGCTTGGGAAACGGTGAAACAATTGAAAGCCACACTGCTGCTGCTGCTGCCTGGAGCTAATTAAAACCAGGCATTTGACTGTAATGACCACAGACTGGGGAGAGGAGGAGGGAAAAGAGAAAGAGGTGGGCACAGGCAAAAAAAGATAAGAATCAGATGAAGGGAGCAGACGGTGAGCTTACGTGATATGAGGTCAAAGCTCCGCTTCTCCTCAGGATTGTGTTTCACCTGACAGGTGAGCAGGTTGAGTTTAGCCGGCGGTCGGTTCGCCTGCCAGAGAGACGCACGTTAGAAACAACAATGAAAGTGAGCGAGACGGTCGTGTTTATCTGAGCGCTGCTGGAGCCAAACGAAACATCTGATAAGCCGCTCCGTGTGAGATGACCTGCGTTAGCGAGGGGGAGTTAAATCTTTATATGGGAGCGAGCAGAGTTAGGCGATGTGAGAGGAATGCTAACTTGGCCTGTGATCTCTGTAGATTGCTGTTAATGTATTCGTGGTTAATGGGTGACGATAACGACCGGCGAGGGAGAAGGCCTGCAGCCAAGCAATGTGTGCAGAGCGGTCACATGTGTGCATCCAAATGTTCATGTTGTTTAACTAACAGAGCGCAGCGTCTGCTTACTGTGCCGTGTGAGATGGTCAGGTATCCGTTCTTCGCTGTGCACTTCCTCTTCTGCCACACTTTCCTCAACCTGCGGCACACGGAGGAAGAGGATGAGCACGTCACGTATGTATGCGGTGAATTGTGGATTCGTGGAGCAGACACGTTCGATAAAATATTTACTACGATCACATGTTAGGAGCAGGAGTCACATGCATTAGTTATGATCCTCAGGCTGAGCAGTGAAGCCAGATAACAAAACAACATTGTCTTTAAAAGCTGAAACGATTAGTCAAGTAACCGATAAGTCAAACAGCGGACAAGTCATCTGCAGCAGGTCTAAAAATCAAGTCAGAATTTTTCATATAATAGAAAAACAAACAAGTAAAATGAACTGGTTTTCTCTGTAGTACTGTGAAACTGTGGTTTTTACTTTAACCATCCATCCATCATCTCTACACCTTAATCCTCACTATGGGGGGCTGGAGTCTATCCCAGCTGACTCAGGGTGAAGGCAGGTTCACCTGGACAGGTAACCAGTCTATCACAGGGCTACACTTAGAGACAGACAACCAAGCACACTCACATTCACACCTACGGACAATTTACAATCACCAATTAACCTCAGCATGTTTCTGGACTGTGGGAGGAAGCCGGAGAACCCGGAGAGAACCCACGCTGCACGGGGAGAACATGGAGACTCCACGCAGGAAGATCCCGGGTGTCCTCACCGGGACAAGAACCAGCGACCTTCTGGCTGCGAGGCAATGGTGCTAACCACCGAGACACATGCAGCCCTTACTTCAACTATTAATTAAGAACAAAATCTGCAGATTATTTTAGAATATGCTGCAGCCTTCTTTGTTCTCCCGAATTAAAAATCCTAATTTAATGAATTTAATTACACACGTCATGCACGGCCGCAGCACCATTTTTTCTTTAATAAAACTCACCCATCGCTTTTCTTGTACAGGTAGCCGCTGCGCTCGGTGCCGTGCTCCTTGTTGCCCTGCGGCTGGTGCAGGCTGTAGGTGGTGCTCTGCCGCACCTGGGAATCCTGGGAAAAAAAACAGAGAGAGAGAGAGAGACGGCAAATCAGAGGCGATAAAGAGGACAAGAAGAGCTGCACATCAGATACACTATGAAGTCAACAGGGAGCTACAGAGACGCTAAATTGCTCTGGTGTGTTTCTAGGTCTCCTGCTCCTCTAAGAACTTTAAGGGAAATAAAAATAATATCAAGAGTGCTGCTGGTAGCCTGAAGGATCAGATGAATGAGGGGATGAAATAAGAGGCGCTTTTACACCTCTGAAGTCTTCAACAGCAGCTGGCCAGATTTTGTTATTAGCATTTTAGTCTCAAGTAATTCTATTTTGATCTTTTTTTTGTCTTTTGGAATTTTATCTCTAAGTTTTAACAGTTTTACGTCAAAAAAGCACCAAACAAAAGTCAGATTTTTGTGCGAATTATGTCATTTCCTTTCTGGAAACGCTTCAGGAAACAGAAAGAGTGACTTCTGACGGCTGCAGGGCTTTATGTGTGCAGGAAGAACAGCAGCTCCAAACTTTCCACCAAAGCACTAAGACGTGACAGTTGCATATTTAAAAAACCACACAGATGATTGTGCTGCTGCTGTGAAAGAACAAAAAAAACAAAACCAGCACTGGACACCACGACAGTGAAGACAGGACACAGAAAACGTGTTTCAAAAAATATCCACTTACTCTCCTAGACTTGTTTCACAAAAGACGGAGGCAGCGGAGGAGAGAAGAAAACAATCTTAAGGTGAGACCAGAAGCTGCTGATGTTTGCAGCATATTTAACAGTTGGCTGAGCACAGGGCTGCCGAGCGGTCAGCCAAAAATCACCTCCGTTTATTACAGGAGGCGGTGGAGTAAACAGAGAAACCGCAACGCAGGCATGAACCAGGACAGGCTTAGGATGTTCTTGCATAAAATAGTTTGTTCCTCTAATTTGGTGAAATATGGTGTAGAAGCCAGTTATGTACTATGTGGTAGTCATGTGTTGGTAACGGCTGGAAGTTTTCCTGTTTCACTGCTTTTCAACGTTGAATCGATATAATTTGGCTTTTTTGACAAGAATTTTAAAAGATTCTTTTTAAATCAAAGCGAAACTTGACTTCTATGAAATAATATAAAAAGATGATACGAAACAAAATAATTGAGTGCAAAAGTGTTGGTAGAATCACCTTTGGCCACAACTCCAGCATTGAGCCTTAGTGAACAGGTCTCCATCACCAGCACATCTGGACACTGTCATTTTACCCAGTTTCATTTTTTGGAAAACTCCTCCAACTCTGTCAGGTTTCATGGGGACCAGTCAAGTCCATCCAGCTACAAACTCTGGACTCTGACTCGGCCACTTTAAACCATTTCTGTGTAGCTTCGGCTCAACGCTTTCTGTCGCCGTCTTGCTGGAAAACAAACCTTCTCCCAAGTTGCAGACCTCTTGCAGACCGTCTGCCTTTACAAGCCTTCTAGGACCTGCTGCTGGAAGCATCCCAACATCATGATGCTGCCGCCACCGTGCTTCATAGTGGCGTGTTCGTAATCAAGTGTTTGGTGTCTAGTCTGATGGCCAGAAAGCTCTCCCTCAATCCTGTCTTTCTTCACAGTCACTGCTGCACATGTGCCATATTCCTTCTTTCTCTTAATAATGGATTTAGCTGTACTCCAAAGGATATTTAGTGACTTGGACATTTTCTTGTATCCATCCCCTGACTTGTGCTGGAGTTGCTTAAGGTGTTCTTTCGTCTTCATGGTGTAGTTCTATCCAGGAGTACTGACCCACCAGTTTCAGGCATCTTTATACTACAATCACTTCACTGCACTCAGTTAATTTCACTTCTTGTCAAAAAAGCCTAATTAAATCGACCATGAAAGGGGAAACTTCCAAGCACGTGTTGACTTTTTACAGGCTCTATATTTATGTCCTTCCAGTCAGTGGCATCGCTGAGAGATGCTGAAGGTTATTACTGAGGTTTGGGATCGTGTCCAGTATATCGTATATAATCTGATTTACAGAAAGTAAGAAGATTAACATCTGATATTTGACCGACACGTTGTTAAGACACGGAGAGGTCACAGAGGACTTGTAGGTCTATGTTACCTCCTTCTGCTCCACCTGTAGCGCCGACTTCAGGACGTCTCGTAGCTGAGTCAGCTGCTTCCTCTCCTCGTCCTGCACCTGCTTTATCTGTCGTGAAGGAAAGAAACAGGAGACGAATAAGAGAGGAAATGTTTAGGAGTTAAACCAACAAATCAGATCGCTGCTGGAGCTCCCACCGTGTGCAGATCTGTGGCCAGTTTCTCTATGGAGGGTTTCAGGTTGTCCACAGCTTTTAGACCATCCTGAAAGAAACTGGACAGAAAACACACGGATTTACCACCCAGCGTAGCATAAACATTACAAACCAGCACAGGATAAGGCCACTGGATGTCCACAGCTATCGACACGACTTTGATAGAGATATACGATGTCTTACTTGCACTGTGCGTGGAAGTACTTGATGAGGTTCTGCAGCAGATCCACCCCCTTCTTGATCTTGATCTCGTTGACTTTGAGGAGATACTGTAAACAGATCGAATGCAGATCCGGGCCGAGGGGTCAGAGCGGGTTCAGTCGGAGGGAAAGGCAACTCACAGGCCTGTGAACTTCAGTCATGCTCCGTCTCAAACATACACATCGCCTTTCATCTCACATCTACACGCTTCAAAGTAAAAATGTTCATGTTTCAAGTAAAGCGTCATTAAAGCAAAACATCAAAAAAGGCTCTGACGATGCAAATACACCAGACTGTAATGTGATATCTGCACTCCAGCAGGCTGTGCTGTCATTTTAAAATATTCAGTCTGTACCTTAGTCTGACATAGACGGATGCTCGCACAATCTTTTATGTAATTTCCCCCCAGCTGTTATTTGAACGATCATTTCTGGAGCAGGATTTTAATGTTTCATGGGGCAAACATTTCTTTCCATTACCAACTAACAAAACAATGAGTTCAGAGCATGCTAGTCTTGCCCACCTCACACATCTGCAGCTGGAAGAACCTCCTCTCCTTCTCCATCTCCTCGGCGATCTCGGCGCCGCTGATTTCCGTCCGAATCATCCCGTGCTGCCTGGCGTGCTCCTTCTTCTCCTTCTCTATCTTGGTGCTGGAAGAAGCGACAGAACAAGGGTCAAAGAGGACACAACGCATCCACAGCAGCACCGCAAACACACAGGAGGCGTCCTATGGTGTAAAATCAGCCCCAAAGCAAAGCTGTCCAGGAGGGCAGGCGGCAACGGGCTCCCGTTGTTTTACAGATTAATGGTTTGGGGTTGGAGTTGGTTAAAGTGCCTATAAGGTTCGGCATGGTTGGTGTAGAAGTAAGAGTGTAGCTGTCGATGACCTCAATCATGAGCCAAGAGGGGTTTTTAAAAAAATATTTCTATTGATGGGGAAGGAAACTTTAACGTCACTTACAATGACGACAGAAACATTCCTCTTTCACGATTAAACCACAAGTAAAAGTTTTCATTTACTTTAGATGTTTAGATCTGCAGCCGTCTGGGAGGCATGAGATTGATTCA